>NC_066362.1:124895256-125065256 GCF_013377495.2 Cygnus atratus
ACGGTGCGATGGGGAGGGATGGGAAGGGGATGAGGAGGGATGGGAAGGGATGGAAAAGGATGGGAAGGGATGGAAAAGGATGGGAAGGGATGAGAAGGGATGGGAAGGGAATGGGGAGGGATAGGAAGGCAAGGGAAGGGGATGCCCGCATGCAGCACCCCCAGAGCATCCCCGGCGCCCAAGTGCTCGGCAAGTTGGAGCGGGGCAGCGGTGCTGGTGGGCAGCATCACGCGGGGCGAGGCGAGGCGAGGCAGGGCGCAGGAAAGAGGCAGCGGCCCCCGCTCCGCTCCGCTCGGCTCCGAGCCGGGCCGGGCGTCCCAACTGTTGCGGGGGGCGGCTCGGAGGTGCGGGCACGGCGGGGGCCGGGGCCGGGGCGCCGGCGCGGTTACCTTGAGGATGAGATCGGTGTGGTGCTGGTCCAGCATGTTGGCCTTGCGGAAGGAGGTGATGATCACCCTGCCGTACCTCCCCGGCGTCTGCAGGTCGGAGTAGAGCCGGTGCTTGGAGCGGTTCACCGGGAAGAGGCTGTCCACCAGGTTCCTCTCGATCTTGGCCAGGCTGTGCGTGGGGGCCAGGAGGTGCTCCACGCTCTCCTCCACCTGGTAGCGGCTGAAGCTGGCGCCCAGCAGGATGGAGATGAGCACGGGCGCCGAGGCGAAGAACACCGGGTGGCTGGCGACGAAGTGGCCGAGCCGGGAGAAGGACGTCCCCAGCCCCCTGTGCAAGACCTGCCGCAACATCCTAGTGCGGAGGGCGCGCAGGAGGGCGAGCGCCGCGCCGGGGCCCCCGCGGCTCCCCCACGGCCCCCGCAAGACCATGGGGCAGCCCCGCCGGGCGCCGCCTCCCCGCCGGCCGCGGCTGCGGGGGGCCGGGGGCCGCCGCCGCCGCCGCCGCCGCGCGGGTGCGTGCGAGCGGGGCGCGGGGGCGTGCGCGGGGCGCGGGGGCGCGCCCGCCTGCCGCCTGCGCGCGCGGGCCCCCGCCCCGCCCCGCCCCGCCCTGCCCCGCACGGCGCTGCCGGAGCCTCGCGGCCCCGAGCGGCGGCGCGGACCGCCGGGGGCACCAGCCCCGCCGCCGCCGCCGCCCCCCCGCCGCCCTCAAGGGGGAAGGCGACGGCGACGAAGGGGCCGGCGCCGCTCGCCGCTCCCCGCCCCCGCCGCGGAGTTTGCGCGGGGCCGCCCGCAGACTGCTGACTAATCCCCCCGCCGCCGCCGCCGCCGCCGCCGCCGCAGGCGGGCCGGGCGCCCGCAGCCCTCCGCCGAGGGGCCGCGCCGGGCGGCGCCTCCCGCCGGAGCCGCGCTCGGGACGCCCCGCCCCGCCCCGCCCCGCCCGCCCCGCCACCGCCACCGCCACCGGCACCGGCACCGGCATCCCCGACGGCCGCGCCGGCCCGCGGCCCGCGGGCTGCGGAGGGCAGAGCTGCCCCTGGAGGCCGGGCCCCGCTCCTGCCTCCCGCTGCCGGCCCTTGGGTTTGTTCGGAGCCCAGCCGGGGCAGGCCGGGGGTTCCACAAACCGGCCGGAGGGAAGTTTTCCAGCCCGGCAGCCGGTACACCTGTTGCTGCCTGAAGCGGCAGCGGCTCCCCGCTTGGGCTGCCCCCCCAGGCCGGCATCGCCCACGGACCGACAGCCCCTTGCATTTCGGTGGCGTCTGACCCGAGCTAATGTGTGGTCACGGGCGCTTTGCCTCCTTGACATCGTTCCCGTCTCCTCCCTCGCAGCTGGGTCGCGCAGCCTGAATGCTAAACTCTGCCCGTGTTTCAGTGCCTCTAACGCCCGGCGGAAAAGCGCCGAGTTATGGCCAGTCGTGTCCCCGCTTCCCCCGATGCTTCTGGCTCGCCGTGCCCAAGGCCAGCACGCACTCGGGAGGCTGCCTGCAGTGCCAGCCTGGCTTCTTCTTGCCTGCCGAGGCCAGGGGTGCGGGTGTTTGTCGTGCGGGCCCGCGCCTGCTCGGCTCTGCTCCCCGCTGCACCAGCCCCAGATCAATCGAAGGAGAACAGTTCATTTGAGTAAAATCAGAAGAAAACGTCAAAGATGGAAACAGCAGCCGAAGCACAGACAAAGGAGACGATTTGTCTCAAGTCTCCGCAAAGTTCAGCAGCAGATCGGGACACGGAGCCCAGGTCTCGTCTCCCCACAGAGCTGTAGGCAGATCGAGCAGAGGTTGGCTTGTGTTACTGTTAGGGTGAAGCATCGGGATGTGCCTGGTGCCTTTTGTCATCAGCAACGAGCAAAGAGCTTTTGTCATTGCTACTGGCAGTGTCATTTGTGCTGGTATTTTTTTTTTTTAGGCTCCATTAAGTGATTTTTATTTTATCATTATTAAAAATGAAGGGGACTATTAATTATTTCAGTAACCAGCCAGTGGCTGATTCACAAGTCTTGCAGCGTACCTCAGTGAAACAAGTATGAGGACCTGACATCGGGCCCAGTTCTCAGCACGTTACAGTGGGGGAGCTGCAAGGAGAGGAGCAGCTGGGTCTCAGGTGCTACTCTGCGAGGAGCAAAGCCTGGCCGAGCAAAGTGCCACCCTTGCTTGTAGGGGAAATCCTCAGTAACTGGAGCTCCTGGCAGCAGCCTACAGGGCAGAGCGCGTTCACCTGCTGAGCAACACCCAGCTCCGTGTGTCCTGTGGAGAAAATGGAAGGGAGGGCAGGATTTCTGTCACGTATGTGTGCTACTCTGCTACAGCCTTGAACGGCGCTTTGCAAAATAGATAACGATGTCTCATTGCTCTAGAGTGTTTCCAAAGTGAATTAAGGCGAGAACGATGGGAAGAGATGACCATACGATGAGGTGCAGATACTGGGAAGAGGGATAATGAGGGGGAGGACAACATGATTATGTCCTTTCAAAGCGAATGCCTCAGGGCAGCTACTTTTGGGGACAGAGTGTAAAAGGGAGATGGGGAAGACATGACTCAGAGAGACGGCATCTGTGCAGGGTTCAAGTCTGCTCTCAAGAGCAGACCTGTCCCCTGTGAAGCACTGTTATCGCTCAGACCTGTGCAGACAGCTTCGACCCACGCTCGGGAGCTGTCAGGAAAAGAGAAGGCCAGACGGGTCCTGTTGGTTTAGCATGAGGCCAAGCTCTCTCTGCTGGGGCTGAAAGGCTTGGGTAGGCTCCCCACAGCCCAGGCCGCAGGGCTTTAGGTCTTTGCAAGCACCAGAAGGATGCTTTGAACAGCCAGGAACAAGCATCTCTCTATGCATCTGCTCCAATCTTGTCACAATAGCAAATTGGAAAACTAACGCGAGAGGAAGGAGTTGGCAAGGCTTTCTTTAAAATAACCCCTTCCTCCTACCTCCCCAAAAGGGGTCCTGTGAAAGCAAAAGCTGAGAAGCGATGGAGGGGGAGGGTTTCTGGTGAGTGACTTCAGATGAGTGAAGAGGGCCTAGGGGAAAGGAAAGGTGGCAGGAGCATCTGGGATGGCTGTGGGAGGTATGCAGAAAATCAGGATTTTGCGTTGTTTAGTTAGGCATGAGGAACCGGAGAAGATATTTTAGGAGCGTCTGCATGGGATTTAGTGCTGTGAACGGGGAATGATTTTTGCAAGAGAGCACTGAGCAACGTGTGATGCAGGTTCCAGCTGGAGTTTGGAGAGAATGAGGTTACCCACAGTGAGGAGATGGGTAACAAAGACTTTTTTTGTTTTTGGAAAGGAACTATAAAAAGACTTCCAAGGAGAGTTTAATAATTATGGCCAGATTCTTAAGGGATGCAAAACATTTTTCACTGAAGTTCTCTGTGTTAAGTTCATTTGTACCTGCTGAAAGCCTGGCCGGTGACGTGCAAAGCTGTTCTGCTTTGTGCCGAGGGATCAAAGCGACATGTGGCCAGCCCAAGGTGGCTGGGGAAAGCAGTAGTTGTCATTGCATCACCCAACCGTGCTCTGCTCTGTATTGCTTGGCCTTAGGCCTGGGACCTGGGCCAATGCCAATCAAATTGGTGAGGGCACAGACAAGGTTAATGATAAAGTTAATCTCCCATTGCTGATTGGTGAGAGAACCTCAGAACTGGTAGCTTGAGTTTGCAGTGAACAGAAGAGCAGAGCAGAAGCTCTCCTCCTTATTTCCATGCTGGGTCCCATGGCAGTAGGAGGATTATCCAAAAGAATCAATCTTTTCACTGATAAATGCTGCACTTCTACCGCAAAGATGGCGATTTGCTTATATCAAACAGGGCATTACAGAAGCAACCATGGGAAATTGTAAATTGGTCTTAGTGCAATTAATAGTTTGCATTTAATCACATTAACCTGTACCATGACTTGCCTACAGCTGCAAGCAGGCAGCAAGGGAGAGCCCTGGACTGGGAGACAAGAGACCTGTGCTCTGTTCCTGATCTGCTACTGAACTTCACAGTCTGAGAACCTCAAAACCGAGGTGATTTTTTAACTCTGCAACCAGAGAAAGACGAAATGATCACATCAGAATTTTTGGCATGTGTGTTCCCCCTCAGAACAAGTTCGCTGGGGCTATCCAGACAATGGCTGCCTTGTTAACCCAATGTACAAACAACAAAGCCAAGGGATGGCCACACATTTTGCCCCCTGCACCCACGGATTTCATTGCCAGGATTCAAGATGGCTGATCTCTTGCCTCCTGAAACAGGCTACTGGCAAAACCAGCCCTGCTGAAATTCTTCCTTTCGCATCCGCAAGCCCCTAGCGTTCACCAAATGGAAGGGAAAAAGGTGAAGATGAAGTACAGCTACGGCTGCGCGCGCACTTTGCATTGCACTCCCCAGTGCCCTGACGTTCTGCCACCCGTGACAGGGCATACCTGTGCTAATTGGGCTTGCTAATGCAGATCTTGGGAGAAGTCACAGGAACTGGGGGATCTTCTCGCATCAGCTAAAAGGAAAGAGATCCTCCCTCCTGGTGCTGCATGACAACGTTTCCTTTTCGCAGCCTGTCCTGTAGAATGCAAATAGGTAAATGCTCTTTGTTGGCCTGTTCCTCCTACTAGACACAGAGACATATAAAAAGAATGTAAATCACCAAGAAATACTTTGACAGCTGGCACCTGATTCTTTCCCGAGTGCCCTGATGGTCACTCTTCGGCAGCTCTTTGCTGATTCATGAAGACTGCTAAGAGAAAGCGCGTGTGACTTATCTTTTATAGCGAGTAATAAAAGAGGGAAGTGCCCTGTGTGGCTGGAACTGCAGCTCTGTGGTCTGTCTCTGAGATGCTCCATTAGCCTGCTGCTGGCAGTGATGACGCAAAAATTGGAGATTCCCGGTTGTACCATTAGCATGAACGGACTGAAAAGCACAAACGGGAATGTCACAGGGAGCCCGTGCTTTTTCTTTGCTTGTATGAAAACTCAGTAGAGGGAAAGGATGATTCTGTTCCCTCGCACGTTGGTGCAGGCTGCACAAAAATACAGCTCTGCTTTTGTTAGGATTCTCCCATATTCTGTTAGATCTAGACTCACTTCTTAAGCTGAAGCCTTTGGACTGTCATTCTCTGGCTATATTTTTGGCCAGGCTCTCTGATTTTTGTGAATGACCGGATTGTTAATCATGGCCTCTCACCTGTTTATTTTAAAACAGTGACTGCTGTTGCCTCTCTCAGCATTGCCTCTGGCCTTAAGGAAGGGTCTTATTGTAAACAATAATGGCCTGGAAAAAAGTCCTTCATTGCAGGAAGGTGGATTAAGTTCTTATTTTGAAATGCAGTCTAAATGGTCCTGATGTACTGCAATGTAACAGCTAATATAAGCAGACGAGTCAATTTACAGCTTTCATACTACATTTTAAGAAACAAAACAAGCAGACAAGACAGCACAATAAATCTGCCTAGTGTCCCAGCCTGGTTGATGTTAATTGAATGCAGTTGTATCAGATAACTGGATAATGCAGTTTCCTAAAAATAGGAAATGCACCTATTTTGTCAAGAACATAAATTTGTCCAAGGAAATACAGGACAGACTTAAACAAGATATTTGTTAGGATAAAAGTCTGTGAACCAATGAAGGAGCATAGATGTTTATGTACTATCCTGCATATAAAATACAAAGTTCATATTAGAATAACCCTGATGATACTAGAAAACCAATTATATTATTCAGGATTCAAAGGACTGACAGAAAAAAAAAATGAAGTATCATTTATGGATAAAACATTAAGTGTGTAAAATTATGGCTTCTTTGCTTTAACAGTAAAAGCACTGCTTTAAGAGACAAGTTTTAGTATAAAACAAAACATTAGCTAGGAGTTTAGTAAATATGTCTGGAGACACTGAGATTTTGGCAGAGTGTCTCTCCTAGAGTAGTGTGAATGTTTTTTTTTCTGTTTATGTGTCTTCACAAAAAACTGGGCAAAACAAGTAGGTTGCAAGTGAAAGCAAAAGAAAACACATGGAGCTATTGAAATAGGATTGCATTTGATTTCAAATTCAGGAATAAATGTATACATATACACATGTATACACACATATACATGTATGCAAACACAAATATACGCCACATATATGTGCTTGTTTACTTGTATATATGTATATATAAATACATATGTATATATATTTACACACAGGCTTAAGTGAAAGCAAGGGACATTTAAGTCATATGCTAGCCAAGCTTTTTAACAGCAATGTCTTTCTAATAGCAATGCAGAGTACTCGGGTCACCTAAGAAGGGTGTAGACTTTTCCATTGCAGGATTTTAAAGGCAAGCTGGATAAAGTTGTAAGGTGCGACATAAGCATTGCTAATCCCACCTTGGGGTAGAAGAATGGACTAGGTGTCCTTGTGATGTGTCTGTCAGCCAGCACTATTTTCTGTGACTCTAGGATATAGCTGAAGGGTGGGTTAGATGTCTCACACACCTTTGATGAAGTATAATGTAAGAAAAATAGTCTGTGATTTGTGGATGCAGAAACACGTATTACCGAGATGGAGAACAGCTCTGTAGCTCACCTACAGGAACAGAAAACATGGGCTAGTTGGTAGTCCCTGGCACGGCAGCCAAGCTGTAAAGGCAGGGCTGGTCACCCTATTTCTCCCCCCCTTACTGCTTCGCATTCTGACTTCTATCCCTTTTATGGCCTTTGGCTAGGCTTTGTGTCTCTAAAGCTGTTAGTAAAGAGAATTATCTAAATATAAATTACAGATATACAGCTTTGGGACAGCACACTCTGACTCAGAATTTTCTTCATACTGCTCTGTCACGTTCTTCCACCTGCATTTAGATTGCATATTGAGTCATATTGACAGTGTAGTTGGCTCTAAAGTAAGAGACCTTCAGTAAAGGACATTTAAAAAAATATCTTATATTTTTCCCCAGCCTTTCAGAGTGTGTGTGTGAACTGGTATCAGGTTGACTAGGTTTCAGACTATCACAGAGTTTTTGCATCATTTACAGGAGCAGCAGCGACTGTTGGTGGAAGGATGGACCAAGGACTGAAAGCTCCAGGAATCAGGTTCTACCACTTCGCACTGTCAATCTCCCCGTGCCTTGGTTTATTTCAGATCAGGATGAGAAAAGCTGCCTCTCATAGGGAGTGGAGTGAGTGTAATCAGTGATTTAAGAGCATCTAAGAAATACAATGCGATACAGCAATGTTGAATTTAGACCAGAGAAGCCTTATTCATAAAATCATTCTTAATGTTCCCTTTGTTATGCTTTATCAATTGTTATTAAGTGCTAAAATGAGCCAAGTAATACAATGAAAATAAAGAAGTGAGTTTTAATTACTCTGTCCTCAGTCCATTTCTAGCTTCCCACAGAAATATGGATCCCTTATGACCGCTGTCACAGCTCTGCCCCAGCTCTCCTTTCTCAACATACGCTAGGCAATTGTACTGGGTACATGGTTGTAAGAGTTTGGATGTGCCTCCATGCTGTTTCTCTGATGTGCCTTGAGCTGCTACTGTCCTTTCCGTCTGTCACAAACATGTCGTTCTCTTGCATTGCTCTAAGTGCTTGTGAATGAAGTCAGGGACTGCCTACAGTCAGGAGAACATAGAGGAAAAGCAATTAGGATTTTTAAGGAGCAAAGCAAACGAGCAAAACAAAATAGCCTCCTTGTTTTAAAGCAGGAGAATGCCATTCACGCAGCCCTTATATTAAATGTGATCACTAAAAATGTATCACAGCCCTTAAACAGTGCTTAAAAATGTCATTACTTGCTTACTCCATGTTGCCATGTGGACAGCATGCAGGGCAGTAGCTGAAGATTTCTGGGCACTGTGTTAGGGTAAGCCAACAGTCTGTCTGGCTTTCTTTTTAAGCAATAAAGAGCTCCCCTGACAAAACAAGGAATGTACAGTACTGAAAGAAACCCGCTGCATTAAGTCACAGGTGTACATCTCGCAAACAGGTGAAATGCACGGCGCATTTGATGGAGAGCACTTACTGTTTTGGAGCACATTTTCAGTGCGGAAGCCTTAGACATTTAAGCAGACGGGTATGCAAAGTAAAGGAAACAGCTTCCTATTTCTCTTACTTGCTTTCATACGAGTGGCTTGATTTTCTGATTGTTCCTGATGTTCCTGAGATAAAAACAGAAGCAGGGAGTTCTCCGACTGTACGACATATATTTGATCTTTACTGAGTTTTTGATTGTGCTTTCTATGAAAGCTGCATTCCAAACAGCACTTTCCACCCATGAATACGAAATTATATTATTATTGTGAATGTAACGTGCTATTTCACATTTTAATCAAGGAGTTGGTGGTCTACCCAGTTAAGTGCCCATCAGCATTAGATGACAATTAAAACACAGTGTCAAAATGTAATTTTCTAAGGCAAATGTTTAAAATGGCACATGTGCCTATTTTTAGATCAAAAACCCTTATTAATCCGTACACTGGCTTTCCTAGCAAATACGAACGTGCAGACCATGGCAGTATGAATCATCAGCTTGCCTCTAATCAGAATTCAGGGTATGTTCTGGTTTGTGTATAATACTAATTGAGTTTGGCTTTGCACCTGAAAGCACACACTTTATTTTGACTGCATGGGAATATCATATGAGGAAAGCCTGCTTTATATTTCAATGACATTTACTGTAAGTTTTGAGGAAATTATTAAGAATATTATTTTTTTTTCAAGGCTGCTGCAAGCATACATTTTGGTTCATGGGAGATGAATGTTATTGCTAATACTAAAAACAGTATTTCATTATTCTGTAATATTTATGTCATCGTAGTACTTAGAGCCTCCTCTTGCTGTTCCTGTAAAGTTCTTCCAAATTCACTAAATCATAATAATCTCAAAAGTCACTATTTGCACATGCTTAGCAGATAGTTCCTAGGAGATGACTGCTAAAACCACGCTGCATTTAGCATGCTCAGTTTGGGGCTTTGCAATTGCTTTTTTCGGAAGCCAGGGGCTGCTCTGGTCCCTGGCAATTCTGCTAAGTTCGGGGAGATTGTTTTCCTACATGTATTTTTATGCATCCTCCGATGATATCATGGAAGGTGAATTGGTCTGACTGGAATGGAGAGGAACAGGGGTGCATGGAAATACAGAAATCAGGAAGCTGATGGGGAATAATGGTGCAGAGGGGAACTGGGACCAGCAGGTGGGATATATCAGTAAGAGAGTGAATCCCAGGCTTGGGGAGCACATTGCTTACAGGACTAGAAAATGAACAGAGAGATGTGTCTGTAACCACCAACAAACCTTCCTCCTCCTCCCTGCCTTGTATTCCTGGGTCTCCTCTGCTGCCAGGGAAGAGTACCAACAATCACAGCAAAGGGAGTGCTTCATCCTCCCGTGGAGTTTCCCTCTTAGCTAGCAAAGTCCATATATTAGGAGTTCAGATCTGCCAATGGTCCCTCTGAGACAATACTGTACATGGGAATTCACACGGGGGATGGGAAGCCATCTGCTTTAACACCACCCTCTTCCAGTATTTATATACAGATGTATGTTTAAAAACATTCAGGTTGCAGAGTCAAGCACTGAAACATTCAGAAACACCTAACTGGAGATGTCGATACAACCTTAATTTGGCCTCAGTGTGCACACACATTGTACTTGCATGGTTACACATTTGCTTTTTTTTAGGATTGACCCCTTCCATACTAGGTGTCCAGGATCAATGGAAATCACGGAAATAGAGTTGCATGTGGAATGAGTCTGTTCCCTGGAGGCTAGACCCTGTGTCATTTGCCATAGATGATGGAAGGAAGCTGTGACTGAGCAAAGCAGAAGCTATCAGGAAAAGAAGAGGAGGGATTCGTGAGTTACGTAGCTGTCTATCCTCTTGCAAATTAGGTTTTGTCCTTGCCTTTTCCTGCTATGTCTGACTGCCTGGGGACTTTGACACTTGAGAGCTGGGAAGCACGATTTTGTCTGGGTGAAAACACAGGAGGAAAGTGCTTGACTGGGGAAGAGCTGAAGTAGAGTGGGTGAACTCACCCTCAGCTCTTGAAATTTGTTAGCTGTCATCTTGTCAGGGCAGGGAGAGCCTCTAAGTGAAAGAGAAAATGAATATAAGTAATGCTAATCCCTGGGTCGCTGATATGTAGTCAGAGGTCCAGGAGGCTCAGAATGGCCTGGACAAAGGTGAATCTGGCTGCAGCCTGAGGGGGGAAGAACGGGGGCAGGATGTGAAGAGTAACCGGGGTTTGGCACAATCAAGCTTACAGATGTGAGGAAAAAGGTAATTAGAAAGGGAAGCCTTCAGCAAGATGGAATTTGGGGTCAAGAGAGATTGCTAAGCTTCACTGTCTCATGGTAAAGCTTCATCATTTCTTCTCATTTACCACTGCTGAAGCTCTGCTGCTTTTAGCAGTCATTGGGGATGCCACCAGCCCGTCAATGCATCAGCAGCCGAAGGCTGTAAACACAGAGGATTAAGCGGAAAAAAAAGTCGATTAGTTCTTGTAAAGAAAACAGGGCCTGCCATTTACACTGCCTGCAATGTTGTGGATTTCCCTCACCTTAAGTTCCTGGAAAAAACCTGCAGAGAAAATCACTGGCGCAGGAGCACTGACTCCAGCCACCTCCTGAGTCGCGGCAAGTTAAGCATCCCCACTTTCGCATGGCTCTTGGCAGCCGTCGAAGTCCAACACCAACACACAAAACGTTACTGCATCCTGATTTTGTCGTAATCCTCGTATCAAATCCTGAATTTTCACCCCTTCCACGTCTCCATTATTCTGGCCTCAGTTTCCCTCTGCTCCCTCCCCCTGCAGACCATCCCTGTGGCTCACACCACCACTGCCCCCACCACCCAGAGCCACGCAGGAGGGCCGCGCATTTCCCTTTTTGCGGGGAGATAAAGACGACAAGCCCCAAATAAAATAAAATACAAAGGTGTCGGGGGAGGAAAGGAGGCCGCGGGCAGCACCGGGCCCGCGGGGGAGGCTGGGCGGCGGCGGCCACGGGGCGGCGGTGTTGCGCAGCGCTCCGGGGCCGGGGCTGTGAGGGGCCGGGGCCGTGAGGGGCCGGGGCCGTGAGGGGCCGGGGCCGGGCCCCACTGTGCCCTGAGCGCCTCGGCCCTGCCGAGGGGGAGCGCCGCCATTTCGTGGCCAAGGGGCTGGGTGGCGTCCCCGGCCAGGCCCGTCCCAGCCGGGGGTCCCCCCTCGCTTCCCCGGGCGGCTTCCCTAAGGTGCGGGGAGTTGCTGTGTGCACGCTGAGGGGGGCCAGACAGCACGGTGTCTCGGGTGTCATTGTGTGAAAACGGGTGAAAAGCCGTGGGTCGGCCACTTCAGCTCCCGAGTTGGAAAAGCGGCTGGTGTTACTGAGTTAGGCTGCCTTAAGCGCGTGGGTGTTACCCAGCCAGCGTATCAAACACAAAGTATTTTTGCCCAAGAGAAATGGCCAGGCTGGATTTATTTATTTATGTATTTCCCCCCCCACACCTCGCAGGTGTACAGGCGGATGCAGTTGCAGATCAGGAAGGCAAATCCAAAGCCACGGAAAAGCAGGGCAGAAGGCTGAAGCAGCCGGGGATGGCTCTGGTGCAGCACTGAAGTGTAGGAAGTCGAAGCATTTCTGAACAGCAGCAGCAGCAAACGAGTGTCTCTGAGCAAGTGTCAGAGTGTCTTGGCAACAGTACAAGATGTCTGCAACTTTCCTTCACTTATGCAGAAAACACGTCATGTAGGCAGTGCAGTGGTGCGTGAACACAGCAGTGTAGGCTTGGTTTCGAAATTTTTGCATCAAGAGCAAAGGCTTGTTTGGTCAGTGTAGGGAGACTGAAAATTTTGTGACAGAGGCTATGGCATTTCTCTCTCTGACCATTAATTGGTTGTTACAAATCTGCAGTGCAGTCATGGTGTTCTTTTTTATTTTTTTTTTAGCTCCTTTCTTCTCCTTCAAATTATTTATTCTAATAGCAATATTAGTTTTAACTGGTGTAGAAAATGAACTAGTTTCTTTGGTAACCAAGTCAGTTAAACACCCACACAAAGTTAGAATGTGTTAGGTGCAGACATTTTCCCTTTTGGAAAAAGATGTGGGTTTTGAAAACCTCAGCAGTAGGGCAGCAGTATATGTTCTCAGCAAGTCGTTCCAGAAAAAGTTCTGTGTACCATATGCAGATTTATATCTAAGTCCTGATCTTTTGTTTATACACACATATGGAACTTGAATATATTACCTATAAACTGATTTCTCCAGTGACTTCACGATTATATACTTCTTTCTCTTTGCAGTATTTCATCCTTTCCACTTTCCCCCTTACTCTTCCCCACTTGTAGGGAATAGGTGGCTGTGAAACAGCATACAGCACAGGTGAATAAGCTTGCAGATACATGCTGCATTACTTCCCACTTTATGTGGTGCGGGTAAAAATGTGTACTGTTGCTTTGTCTGCCCACTGAAATTGTAGAGGTGAACCACAATGGCTTTTGTAGATAGCTTCTTTTTAGGGACTTAAATATAAATGTGGCCTTCGTGTTCTTGGTAGTTTTTTGAAAGCAAATAGGTACATGCAGGATTAAAATTAATTTGTGAATATGAATTGTAACAATATGTCTAATAATCCCTGTCATACTGTTTTGATCACAATGAGTAGTTTAGTCTATAGCAGAAGCAGAAGCTTGGAGACTTTTATTGCACTTTCTCTAGAGAGACAATAAATCCCCCCAAATTAAAATGTACATTTTTAAATATACTTGTTCCCGTGTATGAGGCAGGATTGTACTAGTACCTGAGAACTGACAGGTAGTCATAAACAGAGGCTGAGCCTGACAAGGCCGTTTCATTGTTCTTGTCTGAATGAGGTGTTAAAATGGAAACAAACAATGAAGAGTGAATTGGAAGGTTTTACGTTCTTTGTTTTCCTGTTCTGAATCATCTGTCATAAAACAGAAAAGTAGGTATGTTTTTAGGTAAATATGTTTTTATGCTAATGCTATGACTTCTAATTGCAGTTCTTCTAGAGGGGGAAAAGCCTGACACAAATACAGAGAGCACCTGAAAGTACTCTTATGCAGTACTTGTTATTTCATAACACCCCTTTCTGCACTAAAACAAAGTACATAACACATTGTGCAATTCTGCACTAGAGAGCTGGAAAGGATGCATTTCCTACTTTACTGGAGACTGATGAAGATAAAACTGAGTGATAATGTAATAAACACTTTTTATAGTACTGCATATTTAAAAATTAATCCATTATGAATAAAAGGTAATGAAAACATTAGTTGTAAGAAAAGCTTGACTTGAAGAAAACAGAAACATATTGCTTATCCTCCTCTGGGTCACTTATGTCATCCTATGGCCACACCACTTTCTTAAGCCTGCAGGGAACATTTCCCTCCAGGCTTCTGCACATTCTGCTGTCTCCTCCTGGTGCCAGACACAGTGTATTCTGCAGCATCTTTCTCAGGCGCTTCCCGTCTCTCATTGCCATAGAGACAGTGTGTGCCTATTAGAGACAACCGCAGAGATGTGCTCACTTGAAACCAGGGATGGCTGGAGAAGGCAGACCACGAGCAGACCCGTAGGCTTCAGGTGCTGGGGAGAAGATTTTGTGGCAAAGTCCTGAACTGCATAGTTGTTTCAGTACAGAAGGGCAACAGGCTTCAGGAATCCTCAGCAGGCAAAGTGACCTCGTGAAATGCAATCAAAAAGCTTAGGGAACCCATTCCAATGCTCTGGGAACCATATCTGAACCATGTCCTATTAAGAGACTATTAAGAGTTTAAAGAACTATTTGTATTAAAGATGACACACAGCATGATTTCATATTTTTAGTAATAACCAAAGTGCTGTATATAGCAGGAAGCTAGGGCTTTTTAGAGAAGAGCTAGGCAAGAACTCAGGACAGCCTTAATTCCTCCATCTGGCCCACGGCTTCTGTGTGGTCCTGACCAAACTGTCTCCTTCGGTTTCTTCTCCTCAGCTTATTGGTATTATTTTCTTTTTCCCCTTTGTAGGCCAAGGAGGATCCTATGGCTACTGTCCAAGCTGATCTCCATGTGCATGCCCGCTGTGCAGTCACTTTCACATTTGCTCCAGAAAAGGCCTATGAAGCAAGCTTGAGCAGCCTTGGTGAGGCGCTGTGTTTGGAGAGACAGGCTCCATGCAAGGTGCCTCAAAGCACAGCCCATCACGAAGTATCTTAAATCCTAATACACAGTGACAGACAGTATCTGTAGTGTGTAAGATTTTGCTTAGACCCAAACTTGAGCTAGCACAGCTACTGTAGTTGGGGTGTGTATGGTTACTCGTATGGTGAGTAGCAGCTATAGGGTAGAACATTGCTGAGCTGGTGGATGCCCTCTCCTGTGCCTGCAGGTAGAGAGCAGCAGGGAAGAAGTGGGTAGCAGAGTAAATCATGTCCCCACTTTCCCCACCTGGCTACTGCACTAGGGCAGCTGGGGTGGCGCACTGCATCAGGAGCAGACCCAGGACATGCAGCACCCCTACGTGCAGGTGCCTGGTGCCAGGACCTGCGGCCCTGTGCTGGCCAGGCTGGTGTCCCCCAGTGCAAAGACCAGGTTCACAAACGTGCACTCAAGCTGATGAAGCCCGAGTCTCAGTGGGGCCAATTAGCTTCGGTACAGCAACACGTGGCAAAACGAGCTGCAGCTCTGCAGCCACCTTACTGGGTAGTCTGCTTGGGTGAATCTGTTGTGGTAAAACCACAAGGACAAGGGATGCAGCTGCCAGGAAGGAGTTGAGGTACAAAGGTGGTATCCATCATTGCTGTTGTTTCTGTAATGATAGCTAAAAATAGCAAAGGCCAGCATTTACAGATACAGTTTCTTATAGGTATTGCAGCTCTTTTAGCTCCAGTTAACTCCATTTTCCCACTCTTCCTTCTTTTCTCTCTTTATATGACGCGCATCTTAGTCCACAGCAGCCCTCAAAAATGCGTAAGAATATGTTAGCATGTTGGGCTGCAGTAAACACTACTTTTATTGACTGTGAAGAGAAACCAGCTTGCAAGAAAACTTAGTGTAAACTGCACAAAGAAGCACAAGCAAACCTATGCCTACAAGGTGAATGAGCACGTAAAATGCCCAGGTGTAACTGGAGAGGGAAGAATGTGCTCAAAGAAGGAGGTGATGGGGCACTATTCCCCAGCTTTTCTGCTCCAAGCCCACTGTTGTGAATTAACAACTGAAACCCTTTATACTTCCCTCATTTAGGGAGGCCCCAGTGTGAGCATTTATTACTTTAGGGTTTGTGTTCATGTGCTTACATTTGTGTATTTACTCAAGACACAGCTGACGTTCCCACCTGGCATGAAGGTGAGGGAGGATGTGGTCACCTGCAGCATGTGTAAGCCCTTCTGCACATTTAGTGCCTGGGTCAGGCTTGGGCTTCCTCTTATTTGGAGTCTTGCAGCGTTTAGCTTGCCAAACAACACCAGCTCCAAAGTAAAAGTGTCTAATGTAGCAAAGGCTGTGTAAGAGCTTTACAGTGCTTTCATCAAAACTTGGATTAAGCTCATGAAAATGGCCTTCATGTGCTGCAAATACATTAACACACTTCTCGGAAACAGAGCCTGCTTCCATTATGCTGGTTCCTGTGGCACACAGAAATTATTGCCTACCAGAGAAGTGTTAAGTGAAATGTCGCCAGCGGATTATCGCCTCCCTTTCCTGCACGGCTTTGCTGAACTGAGCAGAAGAGGAGCTGCCGCCACCCTGCTAGGAAGCCTTGAGGAGGATACCTGGCTTGTGCTTTGCTTTAATTTAATTTAATTTTATTTTATTTTCAATAAGGAGGGAGGAACTGTTGTTTTGCTCCATGTTTATTTCTGCTATTCTCATTCTCAACACTTCTAGCTGCCTTTGGAAAGCCTTGGGAGCTTTCATGATGCTATGGCTCTCCATCTTCCCCTTCCCCTGCATGCTCCAAACACATTTCCAGCAGAGGTTCACTGTATGTACATTGCTTGCAACAACCAACTGTAGGGTCATCGCTCGTATTTTTTGAGTTCATCGTATTCCTCATCTGGTTTTTTGCTGCCAGCACCAGCCAAGGTTTCGTGACCCTTCGGCCTGGTCACTCTCACCTCCCCTGAGATTAATGTGCTGTGCTGTGAACTCTGCTCATTATTCACTGTGATCATTGCCTAATGGCGACTTATGCAAACCGGTGTCACCTCAGAAGAGGCGTGCGTACTCCTCAGCTTGTGTACGCATGCAGCTGATGGCAAGATGAAAATGGCTTGACAAGCTGGTATTTTAAGATGTTAGGTGGGTACAGCCTGGAGCGTATTTCGGCTGTGTAATGCTGTAGTAGCAGGGGATCATAAGACATTTTCTGTAGCAAATATAACACCTGGGAGAAAGATGCACAGATTTATGCAGAGATAGATTAAAACCTAATTGTGGTGCAGTGCTGATGCCAGTTTAAAAGGTTAAACATTTAAAATAACATTTGAGGCTTGCAAGCTTCTGTCATAGCAATACTATCTTGGCCAAGCTGAAGGTCTCGCCTCCTCTTTATTTTGCATTTTCCCACATGCTCCCAAGCTGAGAGGGCACCTGATGTACAGGAGCAAAGGGACAGCCCCTGCACAGGAGGGCAGGCTGTGAGCAGACACTGCCTGGGGCTAGGAAGAGGCTGCCAAAGAGCACAGTGGCAGGGAGTTTGTGAAGGCTGCAGGCCACTGTGCCATGCACGCCTGCCAGGTAGGGTCCCTCTTCCGGCCCTGGTAAAGTGTCATCTAATCTCTGTGAGGGAAATAAAGATCATAAGCAGGCAAATAGATGCGAGGGAGCAGAGAAAGGGAGGTGGGGAAAGCAGGGATGACATCATTTCCCACCGTAGCATGTATGTATCGCAGGGTCCATTTAATTGCAGCCGTCCTCCTCCCTGTCTTTACCCTGCCACCCCCCTCTCCAGACAACTTGTGTGGGAACTGGAGTGAAGCAGGGGAGAGGCTCTGGGAGTGAACTGAATGTAAAGAAGTGCGTGGAGCAGAACACGAGAGCTTGGGATGAGGCACCAGATGCAGGGACACAAACAAGCAGATGTCCTGAGGTGGGTCAGCGGCTGAAGGTGACTTTTGAGTAAGCACCATTAATCCTCAACCAAGAACCTTTTCAAAATTGTAGTCAGGCTTCCTCTATTTAGAGAAATTAGGGTTGGTTAAGTTGGTGGTGCTGGCAAAGCAGTGATGGTGGGGGCTGCAAAAAACGTCCATGCCACAGAGGTGGCAAGGAGGTGTGTGGGACCATGTTACTGAAGGCACAGCTGAGGAGTCTGAACTTGGCATCCGCAGCATGGAGGAGATGCCTGCCCATCCAGTTGCACAGCCAACACCTAGACAGCTTTGGCCTCCTGTAAGGCCTCCTGTGAGAGACTTCATTTTCTGTGATCCAGTTTCCATACCTGCTCACAAACAACAGCGTGTTTGTCAGCGCCGTGGGAGTTGGTGCATCAGCGTTGCTAAATTGCTGTGAGCTCTTTGGGGGGACAGTGCTATGAAAAGCACTTTAGTCAAAGTATCTGTAAAAAAAATGTAAAAACCCTTAGTTTCGTACCCTACCAAGATTAGTTTGTCCTTCTCCCTCCCCCCCCAACTTTAATTTTTATCCAGCCAAGAAAAAAACATTAAATTATCAAAATTTTTAAAAATAAATTCTGATAGGGAAATGATAAAATGGCCATAAGCAATATTTTCTGAATAACAGTTTTTCTAACTTTTGTAGTCTCTTGAAAATGTTACTGTCATTATTTTGCCCCAGTTGGAGCCAAAAGGAGAAGGCTGTTTTGTCGTAGGGGAGATGAGTCTCTTCAGGAAAACTGACCCAAGCAAAGGAAGAGCATTGAGCTATATAGCTCACATCAGGGAAATGCACTATTACAGTGAAATCCAAACAAAGTGCTCTGAAACATAAGCATTTGTTGTCAAGATAACTTATTTACATTTTAATGGGACTACCTAAAATGACATACTTTTAAAAGTTTTAATGGTTAGTGAAGAGAAAAATCAATATCAGATACCTCCCCTCACCCTACCACCAGTATTTTATTATGTGGTAGATATTATTTGCTGGAAGATCTTTCCGATGTATAGCTTCTGGTCCAATTCCAGAAAGTATTAACCCAAAATGTAGTGGGTGTCATCATTGCCTCTTAACTCCTCCTGTACCTTAGAGTATTTTTTATTTGCTACAAAAATGAAGCATGTTCGAAAGTGTTAGCTGTCTGATAAAAGGGAAGGATAATGCTGTGAGCAGCATTTTGCTAAGTCACTAACTTTGTATTTAAGTGAGAAGTATTTTAATATGTTTCCTTACTCTTTCTATAATTTGTTCAAATTAAGTTGGATTTAATACAAATCTTCATGATACGACTATCCAGTTAGGCATGTACAACATAACATGAGAGCTCATATTCACATACATATGTGATATATTTCTATTTATAAGAGAATTCTGTTAAATTCATGAGGGTGGTGAGGTATTGGAACAGGTTGCCCAGAGAAGCTGTGGATGCCCCATCCCTGGAGGTGCTCAAGGCCAGGCTGGATGGGGCTTTGGGCAACCTGGTCTGGTGGGAGGTGTCCCTGCCCATGGCAGGGGGGGTGGAACTGGATGGGCTTTAAGATCCCTCCCAACCCAAACCATTCTGTGATTCTATGAAATTTAAGAGCTAGAATTTAGCCACCAGATGTGACTAAAAAAATGGATTTCTAACTCTACCTACATGCCATTGCTGAGAAAGCAGAAGAAAAAGGTGTACACATATAGTACGCGTCTAATGATTCCATTTGTTGCAAAGTCATCCATCAGCAAAATGATAACTCACCGACCTTTTTGTCAACAGAGCAGTATTAAATTTATCATTTAAGTTGGTAGGTAAACAAGAGAGTTAATGAACCAGAGACAAGCTGGTCATGATGGACAAGAAATAAAGCGATTCTGCATTGCCTTCTCCCTTGTTCATCCTTTCATACCTGTGCTATTTTGATTTGGCACTGATTTCACTCCCATTTTGCACTTGTCTTGCACTGCAGTAAATAATTACACAAAGATGCAGACAATTGCAAATCAGGCTTGACATATTTCAGAGAGCAAATTGCAGGAAGTGTAGTTAGGACTCCTTAGGTGCTTGCCCTGGTTCTGCAAATCGCTTGCTAAGTGACCTTGGACAATTAACCTTTCTGTGTTTCTGTTTATCTAACTGTACTACCTCCCAGGGGTGTTATTAGGCTTAATTTATCAATCACTCAATACACTCTTATAAAGTATTTTGAACTGCCTGCTGAAAGAGACCATCTAGGTGCAGAATGGTATTTAGAAGGATACTTCACCTGTTAAAAGTTGGTTTGTAGCTAGTTCAATTTTCTTGGTTTTATCAACAGAATTTGATCCAAAATATTTAGCAAGTAGAGACTGGAGAAAACTTAGGAAAAGGTTATCATGATCATGAGTATTTAAAAAGATGAAAAATTTCAAGGAGTGGCTAATGGGTGGGTCTCTTAGGCACGATATATGGCACTGAGTCTTTCAAACAAGGTTAAATAAATCAATAGTTGCATTAGTATGCATTACTCAGCAAAGCATTCTCAACATTTTTAGATTGCAAGCCAACCCTGAAAAAGCAGGAAGATTAAAAAAAAATCTGTAAATGAGGCTGGTCAGAAAAGACAATTTCCAGGTTTTGTTCTTATCTTTTAAATGAAAGTTTCAGTCACCTCAGAGAGAAACACAATTTACAAGGTACTTTTCTGAGCTCCTGCATTTCTGTGACTGCAAGGTTTAAAGTTGCAAGTCCACCCGTGAAGTAGGTAGAAAAAAACTTTTACCAGAAATTCCTTCTTGGTTATAGGAAATTGCCTTCGTTGACTCAAATTTCCTAAGGAGATGGTTGTTTTTGGTGAGAAAAGATTCCTGTGTAGACTACCCCATAGACTCTGTGTGAAGCTTTAACTGCTGGAGACAACCCTTTACTTGCCCTACCCCTGTGCAAACCGGGAGTGTTTTGCAGCGGCTGCTTCAAGACTCACACCAGAGGCCCTGAGAGCATCCCAAAAACTGAAGTCAACCATCCGGGTGCCAAGGGGGAGCACAGCAGAAACTGGAGCCACAATGAATGCATGAAGCAAGGTGTTGGTGTAAAAGGCAATTCTTCTGCTGACAGCTAGAATACTTCAGCATCACTAGGGAGGAGAACAGCAGAGCACTTTGCAGATAGCCTGTTGGACATATTACGTTGTAAACAGATAAAAAGGAAGGAAAAATTAATATGCAGCCACCAGGGAAGGTGGCAGTAGAGCTTGAAGGAACTGCTATTTTATAATGAAGAAAGGTTTGGAGATGTATGCATTGTACAAAATGACTTGAGATACGATGTTAAGCCTGTGTATCATTTCATTTAGAAATCAATCCTGCATGCTAAATAGCTGTGGTAACATCATTTCTTTCCTGATTAACAGGGCATTTTTCCCTCTTCTGAAGACACAGCACTGAAAAAAAAATAATAAAATAAAAATCTCCCTTATTCTGCTTATTGCTGAATGTGTTTTCTAGGATTTGGAGAACTTGTTTCTCTGCCCAGGGAGAATAGCCGGGAGCCCAGCTCGGTGCCAGGCTCAGGCTGCTGACTTAGCTTTTCTTCAGTGAGCACTGCAGCCCTTTTGCCTCCTACTCCCATCCCAAGCTGCAAACTAATCAGGCTTTTTCTCCTGCTGGCTGTGAAGGAAGAAAGCAATTGAAAGAGTGTCGTATCTATGCTGAAATACTTGGGAACGGTTGACATATTATGGGATGGGAGGGCCATAAGAGTGCAGAGATATAAGAGGATAATTAAATCGATGTGAGAGTGATTTCTGCAGTTTGCTTGTTCTGAAGCTGAAAGCACACCTTTATTTTTACATCTGCTGGAAGCTCCGTGGATTGTCTTTGGTGTGAGTTAAATTCTGCCTGGTTTCAAGTGAATGCTCTCAAGCCCAGCAGATGAAGTGACATGACAGCTCTGGCTCTCCACTGCCCCACACTCGGAGCAATCCTTCATGTTTGCAGAAAGCACCTATCTGAGCTGCCAAATCAGACAGTGCCATTCATGTTAGCAGCAGCATTTCTGGCTGGAATTTGGCACCACCTTGCTTTCCATTCTGTAGGGGAGAGGAGGCTCAGACACAGGAGTCACAGCTGGGCTGCTGCTCCATCCTCACTCAGCATGGCATATTGTTATGTTTGTCATCTCCTTCCTCTGGGCTGGGTGAGAAGGCTTCAACTCTGTGAGACCTTCTGTTTAACTATCAGCACACCTGGCTTAGGGGTTATGAGTTAGAGTCCCTCCTGCTTTTTTGGGGGGTGCAAGCTCTGTAGACAGGCGCTGATAAAGAGTTGTGACTCTCCTTACAAGTTAGCAACTTCTGAGGCTTCGTGCTACCGGGCTGTTGTGCTCACCTTCTTACAGTGCCTGGTACGCTCATAGCTCAGTGATCAATTGCTGTATCTTGAGTGGTTGAACATAGGCAGTTTATTTTATTGTATGACCACCTGATCTAGGAGACAGTGGAGGCCTGAATTTTCATAAATGCACTTTTGTCTCATTCGGAGTCTGCTGATAGAGGTAGCTTTGCCAGCAGAAGCATGGTGAAGGGGAGCATAGCGTTAGGCATGATATGGCACCCTGCTCTAGCGAGGTGGTTTGGACGTGCTGTGTCAGGGTCCCTTGCCCAGGTTTAACAGCACCAGCCCAGAGGAAGGTGCTCCCTCACCAGCTAACACTCCAATTTCTGTGCAGTACTCGGCTCAGCATTATGACCATTTTCATCAGCCAAGAAGGTGTAGGGAGGAAAACCCTTTGAAAAACAAAATTTATTCATCAATAGTTTATACATTGCTGGTGAATAAATTATTTGTGAGCACCACTGCACTGCTCCCTGCAGAAGAGTTATAAACCCCAGGCTTTACTTACCAAGCCCTGACCAAGCCTTCCTTGCTTGTATCCACTCTCTCTGGTGTTTCCTTTTTCCGTTGCTTTATTCATAAGGTGGTGATTTTTATCGCTCTCTGCTCAGCAATAATATGGTTCCTATCCTTCCTGCAAGAAGAAATTTCTTATTCTTTTTATTACGTATAATCATTCTTTCCTTAATTTATAGCATGTCATGTATTATTCAGTGACATCTCTTGGCTCTGATTACAGGTTCTATATAATCTTACACACTTCAAAAATGATTGTTTAAATTACAATAAAATAATATCCAGCTCATTTATCTGGTGAATTTGTCTTTCATTTGCAGTTACCGGGGCCAACGTTTTACAGAAAAAAACTTTCTTCAAGAGCCTTGCAGAGAGGTGGAGCTGAAGTGCTGGGATTCCTTGGGAAGGAAACTGGAGCAGCCCTGGGGAGCCCTACCTGCCTCAGGGAGAGATGTTGAGGTTGTGTGACCTGTACCAGCGACAGCCAAGTGTAGTGTGGTTTGATTTCAGGTGGGAGGAAGGCTCCCACGTTCCTCCTTGATTTTCGGGAAGGAGGTAGGGCCAATGGAAGTGAAGAAATGAGGAGAGGCTCAAAACGATGTTCTTCCTTGACCCCGATGAAATTAATTTTCACACTATTTCACAAGATCAATGAAATCCTCTGTGGTGGGGTATTTTTCCAGCAATCCAGATACAAATTGCTTCTATTAATAGTTAAGTTTTGTGGTGTTGTTATGCAAGGCCTGTTGGAAATGGAGCTTCTGTTGTTTTTAGCAGTGGACACACACACAGCACAGTGTACCTTCTCCTTTTGATTCTAAACAACCTCCTGCAAGTTTCAGCTAAAACTTTCTGATCCTTATATTTACCCTTTTCCCATGTATTTAGAACGTCTCTGGTTCTCTACACAATCCCAGTTACCTGCTTTCTGTCTGAGAGAATTTCCTGCTGTACTCTTGTACAAACGGCAAGTCATAATGTGTTCATGCCTGGGCTAAACCCTGGAGTAAAGCTACTAGAAGTATGCAGGGTTTTCCCTTGCTTTGAGAAGACCCCCTGACTCAAGGGAGAAGGCCTTTGAATGTTTTTTCAGAGTGCTGTAGGACTGAGTGCAGCTGATGGATGCTATGGGTCTAATCTGCCTACCCTTTCAGCTCCCTGGTCCTTATGGAATAATGCAAGAAGTTCATATAAACTCACCTTATTTCACCCAAAAGGTCTGTTTTTTTCTTACTCCTTCAGTCTACCTCCTGTTTAGAAGAGCCTGTTGGTTGCTCCTGTAGCTGGTGCAACTCTTCTGCCCATCTTTGTGCTTGGCAGGAGCCATTTCATAGGGAAATCACTCCTTCATGCCTCAATCCTTCCCACCATCCCCAGGAATTATTTTGTCTTCTCAAGCTAATGGTACATCTAGGTCCTGACCCACTGGACAGGACAAACTGAGGTCAAAATCTTGTATCTTGGGCCTATTTCTAACCCCTTTCTGTAAAAGTCTTTGTAAAAACAGAATGGTGCTTAGCATTCTTTTCCAGGGTTACTTCAACCTGTTACTGCTGCTGTGCAATTTCTGCCTGGATGTCCAGATTTCAGCTTCAGCTGTCTCACTTCTGAGGGATCGGGAAGGTGCTGGGTATCCACATCTAATCCAGAGCCCTTGGCTCATTCTTTTCGCACTCATCTGGGTTAGGTGCGGGGTCAGCTGTAGTAAACGACTCTTCCCCAGCTGTCATTCCCAGCATGGACCAGGAACAACTTCTAACAGGAAATCAGTCCCTATTAGCCAAACTGCCTACTGGAAGCTCTCATCTGCACTCCCAATGCCAGAAAAAAAAGAAACACTCCCTACCCCCCTCACACAGCTGGCTTTTTACAAGTTCTTTTATCAAATGAAGGTGAGGGAGTTCTTTGTTGTTGTTTTTTGAGGGTTCTTGATTGAAAACCTGCAGTACCTCCTTTTCTCTGCTTAGGATCCAGCACTGCAGAAACTCATTTTCACTATAGTTCAGCTGAAAACTTTAAAGGCTGCAAACAGGAGTTGGAGCAGTCTCTGGGTGCTGATTCCTGTCAGGTTTATAGATGTATTCCTAAGCAAGTCGTTTCTGTTCTCTGCAGGATGTTGCTTCTATCTCTAAGGGCTAGGTTATGTAAAAATAATGGCAGAAGCCTGCCTTAACCTGGCAAGAGCTAGGAATCCTGATTGTTCAATGAAATGCTGCCTTTTCAATCAATCCTCCTCCCTAATTAGTTCTGCACGGTGGAGCTATCTTTTAATAATAGTAATAAAAAGAGTAATTTAGTTGATGATTGATTGGAGAAAACCTGAATATGTTATTAAAAGCACCAATCAGCTGTGTCGGAGGGGTGGGGTTGTGGGTAATAAAAACAGTATTTGTCAAAAATCATGAGATAGATTTATTGATATCAATCATTGGAGTGGCTCCCCCACGTAGGCATCGTACGTGATGTGGTCTGGTGTGACTGACATAGAGAGAGGCTGGCTTCAGGCTTCATACACAAGGAGAAGTTATCATGGACCTTAGCAGGCCTCACTGGAAAAAAAAAATGCATTTCAGTGGGATAATCTGAGTGTGCACAAGAACAGACTTGGCCAAGTAAGCCCTGAGGAGTGGAATGAACGCAAAGCTGAGTTGGTGGGGATATCATAGATAAGCCTTAATGCAAAGATTGGTTGTGACTAATTATTGCTTTTTGGCCTGACACAATTCTTTTTTTCACAAATTCCAGTTTGAGGATTGGTACTAACGAGTCTCAAATTGTAGCCCTGAGATGTCATACTATCTTGACATGGGAAGTGCTTCCTGGGTTAAAATTTACTTTACTGCAATATTAACTTGAACAAATAGTGTGAAGGGATATGGTCTTTTTCTACTAACTTGCATTCAAGGAAACAGCTAATAAGACTCCTCCACTTATATCCCACAGGCTTCAGTATGGAAATACACAAGAAGCCAGAAAAATTAATTCCTTTCATCCAGAAGAAAAAGGTAAGGAGAATCAGAGAAACTTGTCTTAGATGGTTAGATTGCATCAGTCATGTAATGTCTCAGAAAACACAATATAATTAAAAATACCCTACAAAGGTGTATGCTTATACTGTCTTGTAGCTCCTCCTAGAATAACCTATTAGGAGGTATTAGGGGTTCCCTGAAACCCCCCAAACCAAGCCTGTGAAGTCTCATACCCTGCTCCATTGCTGTGGTATGGCCTGGCTGGTTTGTGGTGTGAACTGCTGTAAATCGCTGAGATGAGGAGTGAGGATCAACAGGAAATGTATCTGAATGGTGCTGTGGGGAATAGGATTTTGTTAAAGGCAGGAATGTCTGTATGCTCTTTCTCAGACACAAAGGGCTGGGGGCTGCTGGTTGTTGTCCTTTGGCACTGCTGTGGGAGAGTATGGAGGTACTGGCTCCATCCAGCTGTAATATCTTAACACAAGTGGCTCAGTGAGGAGCTCCATCTCCCTGCTGAGGATAGACTCTTTCGGTGGGTGATCCAGCATGCTGAAATTAAACCCCGAGTTACCCTCTGGGGAAGCTTACATCTTTCCATGGACAATATAAAGAGGCTAGTCTCCCATTTTGGGTAGCTAATTCGGTTGTTGCAAATACCCCCATAGTGCCGGATAAATAATCTCACATCACAGCCTTGGTTCCTATCAGTGTGAGCCAGGGCAGAGACTAACTGATTGCAACAAGGCTTTAAAAGGAAATGCAATTAGATGAAAGTCACTATTTCAGAGCGGTTGTGCTGACAGCTAGGGGATTAATTCTGTTCTCACTTATTAAGCATATGATCCAGATTTTGATATAATTTAAGTTGAAGAGAATATTACATGACAGGCATCCCTTTAAACTTTTACAACTTCTTGGATCTCCCTCCAATGTTAACTGTAATCCCATGCGACGAGGCTGCCCATGTCATACCAACTCACTTGCGTGCTCTGTCTCTGGTGCAGCGTGGCAGAGTTCTGCTGCTTCTCTCCAGGCCTGCGACGGGGTGTGTTAAGGGACTCCTGCCTGCACTGGTTGCCCTAAGTAATTCAGTCACAAGGAAAACAAAACTCCCATCTTATAAATTGGCATTCGCCTTGGTTCTGCTCTGCTCTCCCTGCCTCTTCTCCTCCTCTGCTTATTGTGGAAGGAATGTTGGTGTACTGACGGCCATAGATATGATCTCACTGGGCGTTTTGGAGCTGGAGCCTTTGTTTCCCTTGAAGGTAGAACAACATAGGTGCTGGTGGTTCCCAGGCTGTGTCCTTCAGTGGACTGGACTGTGAGTGTGAGTGATGCTGGCGGTGTTGGTGTGAGGCTGGGTGAGCAGTTAGCCTTCTGCAGGCAGGGCGGCCTCTCCAGGGAGAGAGTCACACTGCTGGTGAGGTGCACGTACTGGGGGGCTTGGAGAACTGGCATTAGGAAAGGAAGCCTTGGCTTTTTCCCTCAGCAAAACGCTCAGCTACCTAATGCTCATGTAACTGTGTCACCCACCTTGGTATTGTGTTATTAATGTCGTAACACCAGTGCTGCTATTCCCATGGTACCGTGGGCAGGGGTTTTAACTGTTTCATGAGCCTGGTGGGAATGGTGTGCAGAAAGGGTTTGATCCTGTAGGATTATACTGAGTTACAGTACTCAGAGGAGCACATTCCAGGATGGCAGAACCAGTTAGGACACCACCAGCCTCCTCACAGCAAAGACTCCAGCGAAGATCTCTGACTAAAATATGCAGCTAAGGCACAGCTGAACGTGACTCATAGGCAATAGCATGCTGACCTGAATACACATACCGAGTCCGTGCTGTGGGTGGGCAGCTTAAACACTTTGTAAAGCCATTTCTCTTAGCCCTGTATTTCCCCTGTCCTGGTCGACGGTGAAAACCAGGCTTGAAGAATCTGAGTTTCCCCTTTGCCCTGCAAAAGAAAGAAATGTGTGATCCCCACCCTGCCAACATCAGGGGCTCCTCCGTCAGGCGTGCGTGTGCCCGAGCTTCTGGCAGGCCTGCTGCGAGGTGTGGGAGGTGAGGGTGAGATGGGGAGAGGCAGTGGGTTTGTGTGAACTGGTGGGTTGTTGGAGGGGTCTGCAGGGACCGCTACAGCTGGAGGAGGTGCGGGCACAGGCGTGCTGTGTTTGCTGGATGGTGGTGTTCGGAGTGTTGTCTATGGCAGGTACAGGCCGCTCAAGGAAGGCATGAGCCAGCGTAAAAATACAAACGCTGATAGGATTATTATGCCTGTTGGCTTACAATGGAAAAAAAGTTCACAATCCCTAATCCCTACCTTGAGCAAACAGGGATGAAACTTCTTTTCTTCATCCCCTCTGCCTTTAAGCAGAGGCAGTGGTTAGGCAGCCGGGTTGCTGACAGCCCTGATGCAGCAATTCCCATTGACTGGGTTCAGGCACATACTCCGTTACATGCAAAACCTGCCTCTGTAAGGCAAATTCAGGAGAAAAACAGGAGCTTATGCTTTCTTGACATTAATGAGAAGGATCTGGCATTAACTGAAAGTAATTGACAGCATTAGGGTAATGATAAAGGGCTGGCCTTGTTGCCAGAAGGACAGATTAGAGAGAGAGAGATTTTTTGAGTCCCCAAATTATTCCAGAGGCAAGGAAGTGCATCCTCTCTAAATCCATAGGGATATATAATGGATCTACTTAAATTTTCATGTTGCAGCACAAAAACTTTCAGTCTCTGAAACAGGGAAACCATTTTTTTCTCTACTGTGGAATAATACGGATCAGTATTATATGTCTGTGGAAATGGTGTAGCTCATCTAAAGGCATCATGTTCACAACTTCTCTTTCTTACAAATAAGAGTGAGACAATTCAGTAGCTTTGAAATATAACATGCTTTTTACCTAGCTAAACTTCTAACTTTTGAGTCACAAAAAGTGCTTGAAAGATTTTGACAAAGTGGATTAGAACAAATTAAGGAAAAAGTGCAACATTCTGTAACACAGAATATTTGATCCAGCCTTAGTCTTTTTGGCATCAGCATTAAAACCCACACCGACTTCAGTGCAAGTTGAATTTGGATGAGTGCTGTTGAGTTTTGTAGCAAGAAGATGTGCCAGTGACTGGTCTCTGCACGTAGCTGCAGGAGATCTGGTCGATATGATCTACATGAACTTCCAAGTCTTTTGACAATGTTCTCTCAACAAAGGCCCCTTTAGGACCCTAGACAGCCATGTAATAAGAAGGAGGGCCTTATAAATGTAAATAGTTGTGTAAAAGATAGGGAACAGAGGGTAAAAACAGTCAGTTCTCCCAGTGGAGAGAGGTTACTAATAAATGTCAAGAATGCTTTGTGCTGAGACATGTGCAATTCAGCACATGAATTGATGAACTCTTGAATACCAATATGAATTTATGGGAATTTATATGATTTAGGAATTCATTTACGAATACTGCTCTGTAAAAGTGGGTGAATATGGATTACTGACAAACTTGTACTGATGATACTACATTCCTCAGAGCAGTGAGGATAAGAGCTGATTGTGCAGAACTGCACAAAGAAATTACATTGGCTGAGGGACAATAAAATAGGAAAAACAGAAACTCTATCTGAAGTGGCGCATATCATATAACAATCCTGACTTCACACAACAAAACGATGGACTGAGCTGGCCGTTAGCACGCAGGAGAGGGGCCATGGGGTTATGCTGAGGGCTGGTATGGACCCCTGGGAAGGCCGGAGAGAGTCATGGAAGTAAAATCTGTGGAGATTACTGTCTGTGTGGAAAGCACCATGGAAAACTGGAGCTCAGAAGGTCCCTGAGCTGCAAATTGGTGGGGGATGGAGGGTAAGTAACTTAAATGCCTCCCTGTTGCATTCTGCTTTGGATGTCTGCTTCTGGCTGCTGTTGAAGGCAGGATGCTAGCACAGCTGGACTGTCACCCAGAGACAGGACTGCTTTTCTTACTGTCTGATGCTTTCAAAACATCTCTCTTTATGGTGTTTACTGTCTGAGCCAGAAATACTTCTCACTTTGGACAGAGAGTGCATAGGAAACAGAATAAAATATATCTCCAAATGTATTGGCTAAATCCAAAATGTGTAATGTGTGTGTTTAAAGTAAAAGAGAAATGAGATATACCGAACCTGTGATGCTCAGAAACGTACCACTGTGCTCAGCAGGTTAATGCATCCTTGGGTCAAGATACATGAAACTTAGTTATGGTTATATTACAGTCTGACAGTAGAAACAAAAGGATTTATTTTTAATTACATTTTTGAATCGTCCAGTGTAATGCTTGCTTGTATTTGTCTCATCTTTAATTGCAGAGAGATATTCATGTACAAACATATATTCAGACTCAGTGGTTTTGGAGGAAAATATATTCTTATTTTAAGAGAAAATATCATTCTGTGCCTCGGCATCAATAAAAGGAAATGTTTTTTTGCCTGCTATTATTTCTCATTTTGATGATAGAAAACACAGTTAAAACATAAAAAGGAAATTTTAGAACCCACTTACTGCTTAAGACCTTGGGATTTCTGTGTATGCAAATGAGAACATCCATAGGCAAATGTCATCAGAAAATGCTTTGATAAAGTCTGCTAAAAATTTATGTGCATGTAAATCCTCTCTGTACAGAGAGAATCCTTCAATCAAGGAGTTATATACCTGACTTTTGGAAATTGGTATCACCACCCTGCTCAAAAAAGGGCCAAATTCAAAGTAAGACCAGGTTGTTTGTGGCCTTGCCCAGATGAGTTTTGGATATTTCCAAGGCTGGAGATGCCACAACCTTCCTGGGCACTGGTTCCAGTGCCTGGCCGCCCCGTCCTCAAATGTCCTGTGGTGTGACCACTGACCATCGTGGTGGCCCTCTGCTGGACGTGACCCAGTATGTATCAGGGAGCCCCAGAATACATCCCTCCCCACCTGCAAACCCACTGGTATGAAAAGCTTTGCATTAGCCAAAATAGGTGTTTTGTGTCAATTTAAAGAGTAACAATCTACGGTAGCCATCCCTGAAGCATTTGACCTGTCTACCTGGCCATGTGCAATTTTTAGCTATTATGTACCAGCTGGAAAGTGGACACAGATCATATTTGTGAATGTAGTTTAAACATAAGAACACATGAATATTATGAGAAGAATATTTGGTTACCTAAAGATATTAGCCAAACCTTGTGCACCGATACTGCATGTTTTCAAACCAGTTTGTCTTCCATGTGGCCATGTTGTCAGAAATGTCTGTGAGAATGCTTTAAGCATTGCAATAAGGAGCTGGCTTCTAAGTCCTTTTGAAAAATGAGTCCTCTTTCAAACCCTGAGCTGGGAGACAACCAGTCTTTAGCCCCCAAATCTAGAAACTTTAGGGATTTCTTAGAACTTTTATTTCCCAAATCCTTTTCATAGTCATTTGCTTGTGTGATGAATTGTTTGAAAATTCAGCCTTGTGCTTACTGAGGTGCTTAAACATATTCCTAACATAGAAGGAACCCTACTGAAGGCATCTACTTAAAGTTAGGAGTGTGGTCTTCGTCCTTCGTATTTAATGAGACAAGGGATATGTACAAGGAAGACAGCCCCTTACTTTAAACATATTTGGGCTTTTTGTCCCTTGGTATAACCATTTTCTCAGCCTTAGAAAGACATTCCCTTCCAGAAGTAAATTGTGGCATATTTTTGCACAAATATTCAGGCAAGATTTCTTGTTTTAAATGTCATTTAATTTGTCAACTTTATTGCAGATTGGGGAAATGGTGCTGAATGCAGCTGTCACCCTCACTGCTTGGCCTTGGCAGGTTTTCTAGCAAGAATGAATCTTACAGCTTGTCTACCCTCCAGCCTTTAGTTAGCTGGAACTGTTTTTTGCCATTATAGCTGCTCAGCTGCAATTAAGAGGGCATCTGAGTATTTGGGAATTCCTTGGACCATTAGTTTGAGCAACTCTAATTATGCTAGGGAAGGGTTTTTTTTATTTTTTTATATATTTTTTATTCCATCCTTTTAATTACCTAGAAGCAGTTTATTTGAGAGGAAACTATCTAGATTGGTGAGCAATTTGCTATTTTGTAAACCCTGTATTTCAGTGACACAACTGTAGCCTTTAGCTAGGGCTGTGTGAAACCCATCAGTTTAATTTCAGTGGACCATTACTGAGAATTTTCACTGTTTCTCTCAACTGAATGTTTCCCAGTTTTTTATAGTTAGCACAAAACACCCATATTTACAGCAGAAGAGTCCTGCCGTGGGCCTCCGCAGAGTCTGGCTTTTGCTCATGTGCATCCGGCCCAGAGATGCATTGCTGGCCACAGACTCCACCTCTCCTCACCCGTCTAAGGGTGCACAAGTTAGAATAAAGTTCCTGATGTTCAGGAAAGGCCACTTTGCTTTTGATTTTACTCCAGATCTTTTGTGTTCTGCCAAGCAGCTTCTGTCCAAAGGCAAGACTTTCTCTTTGATTCTGGTGATTGCAAAGGGTTTCTGAGCCTCCAAAAGACTACTTAGAGGAGTCTTCCCATTGACATCAAATAGCTTTAAACCCAGGGAGGCTCCTTCTGAAGACACTGAAAACAGTTCTGGTTTAATTTTTTTTTAAGCTTTACATTGTAATATAGATATTTGCAACTTATCTGCTCCTTCCAGACTGTTTTTTCCCAGTTGAATTTAAAAGTACTAGATTCTTCAGCTATAATACACACACACATATATGTAATCATAGAATTATAAAATCACTTACAGGAACATTTTATCTCAATATGCTTATAGAGGTAAATATTGTCAATAAAATTTATTGTAGATAAACATACCAAGACCATTTAGCTTGCATTTATCTTGAATACTATTTATTATCAGTCCTGAATCTTAAAATCATAGGTATTTCTTAGAAGTCATCAACCACCTTTTTGTAGAGTGGCTTTTTTTTGGACAGCAGAATTTCCTGCAAGTCTTGAGTATTTTGTCACCATCTTGGTGATAGTGAAATTTACAAGAACAGTGTTGTTTTTTTTTTTGTTTGTTTTTGGTGTATAGGTGTCAGCCAGATGCCATCCAGAAAAAGTGCTAAATAAGCAGTATTACAAAAAAGAAAAAAAAAAGAAAAAGAAGAAAGAAAACTTTGACAGCAAGGCAAGCAGCCTGTGCTTATCAGTTTGGTTGTAGCAGGGCAGTCTGCATCCACAGCTGCTGTCTGTCGCTGAATAACCACACCAGAGGAAAATGCTGGGCATGGGAAAAAAAAGGCCAGACATGCTTTTCTCACCATACCCAGAGCAGCTTTTCATCAGTCCTGTTCTTGGTCTGTCTTCCTTGACTAGTGTAACCTCTGTGGCAGTGCATGAGTGGAGATGAAGATTTCTAGCTTGGCTGTTGTGTGGTGATTTATGAGGGATGGTTGCTTGTTCTTGGGTGACTGCAGAGTCAACAGAACGATCCTGCAAAAAGATAGTTCTGCTCTCCCTACTCCAGAATGAATGTATGAAATATTGCTATAAATTATTGGGATACATGTGTCTGGATAGTCAGCTGTGGCTGGCAATGTGGACTGTGCAGCAGCCAGAACAGAGAATACAGAGGAGGATCTGCAGCTTTGCTATAAGGATAGCCCTAGCACTTAGCAGTGATGGAAGATGTGAGGAGCACACAGCCATTTATCCGTATATTCACACCTACAGTGCTGGTATTGGTGTTATGGAAACTCATGTTATGGACACATCTCAGGGAGAAGAGAAGGGAATTGGCTCCCCTTTCTACCCAATGGGCAAGTCAGAAGATATACAGAAATTTGGCGTATTGAATGTCAGTGACAGGTTGGTTGGACTCGTTCCCCAAAGGAGTGAATGACTGACTAGTGATATTACAACTGGCCTTTTTATTAGACTGTCATGCACTGCTGTTTGTGACTTTGCACTAATTTTGAAGAGAAAACAGTCCTGCTTGGATCTTAATGACTTTGTTATTAGTTGAAGTAGCAAAACCACTTCTTTGTCTCAGAAGATCTTAAAGTCTCATCCCTTAGCTTTTGAAGGGTAAAGAAGTCCTGAGCCATAGTTTTGTTGGCAAACTTGAGGTGCACCTTCTTTCCTAGAAGAGGGAGCTCATGTCTACCTGGTCATCACTGAAACAACGTGCCATAACCAGAAGGTGATCTAGATATATCCATGATCCAAGCAGTGTCATCTCATGGACTACATCATTATGTGAACACTCGACATCCCTGGTAATAGAATCACCCTAATGTGTGGTGCATACTGCTGCTCAAAGCATTGTCAGACTTCAAATAAAAACAGGTCTTTGCTTGGAAAATTATATATATTATATATATATATATATATTTTTAAATTTTGTCACAGAAAATTCTTATTGCTAAATCTAAACCATTGCAAAGCTATAAGCGTATTGTAAAACAGGCATCTGGGGAGTTGTTTCATGTATTTCCATCATTTGTTTCAGGACAGAAAGTGATGCCCTCTGGAGTGTGCCCATCTATCTCAGTTGACTACACAGGGACAAAACCTGCTGAGTTTAGACTAGACTCGTAGACAGCTTCGTGTGATGAATCTTACCCTTAGTGTACTGGCTCTCGGTTTGAAGAAAATGGTGATACAGGAGGCAGGGGCAGGAAAACGCCTAATATCTTCTGAGCTCACACGCAGCCTAACACATCAAAATAATTGTTCTTATGACCTTACCTTCTTCAGAAGGACTCAGGCATGCAGAGAGCTAACTTCTCTCTTGCTGAAAGCTTTTAGCAGTGGTGGGGGTTTCTGTGCAGCTCATGGGGAGTATGCAGCACTTCCCAGGATTAGGACTTTGGTGCTCCCATGCTGCTTCTGACAACTCAAAGCATCCCTTGTAATGAAAGGACAGAGAAGGCTGGAATTGATTTATGAGCAGGTGGAGCATGTAGGCACACTTCTGAGAGCAAGGCCTGTTGTTGTAGCTATAAACTATCCGATTAAACATTAATCCTAACCATGTGGGACTTAGCTCACCAGAGGTGTAATTATTTAATCTGTAAATGTAATGGCTTTGGATATACAAAGAACTGTTGTGCACTTCGTTACAGATGGATGATGCAAACTGCAGTCACAGATTTGTACGCTTTGAACGTACCCCATGAGTCCCATCACAGCAAACCAGTTCATTTCTACGTCTTGTGCTGTCCCAAGTAGATGGCTTGTGTGCTCTTAAAATTAAACAGAGGAAAATAGTAACACATATCTACACGGCTAGTAATGTAGCCTCTAAATACCATCTGCAAGTTTGGACTACTAAGGACAATTCAGTTAAGTACAATCAAAGTGTGGGAAAACATTTTGTGGAGAAAATGAGGCACTTTTTTGTGTGAACAGGTAATTTTTCATTTATCAGCTAGATCTTTCAATTTCTGCTCACAAAGATACCCTCTTCAGGCCTTCTATAACTAAGTTATGTAACTCATAACTTAATTCATTTGCAGAAAGGAGAAATCAGCTGATGTTTTCTTCCTTACATTGTAGCTTAATTTCCCTCTCCTGGACTTAAAATTGGTATAGAATGAGATGGTCTGTTAATAGCAATAGGTTCTTTTCTTCTGTTGTGGTCAGGGCAATTTTTAAAAAAAGCTTTCTCTCTTTTTCTTTCTCTCTTCCTTATAGTTTTAACTTTTAAGTTAATTGCCCATCTTAACCAACTTCATGACAAGAGTATAAATCTACAAGAAAGTCTTGTTCTATCTAAGTCTGAGTTTCTTTTTCCTGCATAGGGAAGGGAAACACAGCTAAAAATATCACACAGTTTGAATCATGAGCATAGAAGAGAAACTGGATGGAGAAGAGGGGGGCAGCAAACTTCAAACACGCAAAAGGCTACAGCAGGAAGCAAGGGAGCAATCTCTTTTCCAAGCATATGGTAGCCACAACAAGAAGTAATGAACTTAACTTGTAGGAAGAGAGTAAGAAAAAATTTCTAAATATAGATGAAGTGAAGGTCTGGAATACATTGCCTGAAGGATGATCTTATTGGAGATCTGTAAGAAGAAATCAGGCAGGCACCTGTAAATAATGAGATAGGTGTGGTTAATTGGACACTGGGGGCTGAGGTCCCTTCCAGCTCAATTCATTGGGCTCTGTGGTGTAGAGCTTCCTCCGTGCCATGAGATCATGACTAGGGGGATGGGGCCAAATGAAGGAAACCTATTGATAGGAGTCACCTTTGTGCTATAGTGGTTTGTTTGAGGACAATATAAATGAGGTTGATGAAGATATGTGAGATAGCATGCTGGTGATGAAGGAGGACTTTGCTGAGTGTGTTCTCCCAGGCTGCTAGCTGACCTCAGTCCCTACAGCACCTTCTCAGCCCAGTGTCCAAGTGCTGGAGGATGAGGAATTACTTGTTACTGTGCAGGTAAGTCCCCATTTATCAAGCAGAGCATTTACTGGCTATCAGTGAGCAGATCTTGACAATGTTTATTTTTCTGAGTTGGCCTGCTCCTGAATTTTATGCAGCTTAGATCTTATATTGCTCAATCAGCAGATCTGATAGAGGAAATCTGCACAATTAAGATGATTAATTTTCCATGCCACCTGTCTTAAAGTATATAAAGTATACCTGTTCTGCCATGAATGATTACTACAGATGATGAATCAGCAAGGATGGGCCTATGTTTAACATTTTGGTTTGTGATTTTGTTATAATCTCTGACATGACTGATTATGCCATGGCCTCGAGCAATTTATTGAATTAATGAATTACTTACTAATACATGAGTGTGATTAATTGAGATGCCTGTTTGGATCCTATTCTGTGTAATGAGGCTTGAACACTGACAGGTGCAGTCTGTGGGCCTGATTCTGACTTCCAGGAAATGATGGGAAGTCACTGGGATAAACCATGAGAGATCACAAGACTGTGTCAAGTGAACTCCCATGGTGAGGCTAACTGGTACCTCTTAGTTCAGCTACCTGGTAGATTTGCAACCATGCATTTCTCACAAGTGAAAATTTGTCCCCCTCCTGCCACCTTCTCTTCCTTTTCCTTCTTCAGCTCTTACTTTTCTGTCTACTTACTCTAATTTACTGCCACTACCTGCAACGACAAGTGAAGAGTAGCAGAAGTTGGCCAGGCCCTGGAAGGCTGGTGTAAAATCAGGGACTGCTTTCTTGAAATAAAGATGATGAAAAGAAAGTCCTTGTAGTGCGTGGTTCGGCCTGTCCTTAAATGTGTGTTTCAGGTTTGCTACGTTAGCATTCTGCCTATAGCAACACCTGGCCTTCTTTTGGATGATGACCCTTTCTGAGAGAAGTAAGCAGTGACCAGTGAAACCAAACACTTAAATATTCCATGCTATCCTTGCCTTTGACAGTAGGTAGGAGGGGAAAAAAAAAGAAAATCTCAGTTGTGTCAGATAACAGTGTTTTTGCCCCCAACATCTCTCACTCTGTACGTGCAGCTGGACAGGCAGAGGGGCCAGCAAGGCGGTATGCCCTGGGATGGTCCCCATTGCACTCCTCCTCCTCAGTGTGCCCTGCATCACCACCACGCTGGTGATGGGTAGCTGTGAATGAGAAACCTTTGCTCAGCTAAATTGTCCCCCCTCATTCAGATGAATCCAGAAGGAGCTAATCTGAGGAAGGTCAGCAAACCTTGCTGTATGATAGGAAAATTGTAGGCTTGATACTTTCCCTCTCAGAGGGGTGATTTAGGCCTGCCTTGGTAGAAACAAATGGTGTAAAGCTGCTTGAAGAAGGAATTGGGTCTCTGCATGCTTTGCTTGTGGGGCTTCTGGGAGCTGAAGAGTGAGAAAGGGGGACACAAGGCTCCATGGCCTAATTTTTGTGCCGCTGTGGAGGATGTGTCTATGGATCATTGCTATTTTGCTGAAGAGCTGAGTTGTTGATAACGGCTAGAAAGCCACAGAGCTTATTGCTCCGCAGAGCAATACACCCTTTTCTACAAAATGGGCTATTAGCACTTGTGGCACAATGAAATGACTGTCTTTTCCAGTCCATCATTACAATAGCTTAACTGTGGTTTTACTTTTGCTAACTCTTTTACGGAATTGAAGGAAAAGATGTTAGTAGGATGAATTCTGGTGGTAAAGCAGAAGTATTTGGGTGTAAGTAGTTTTGGTCTCCAGGTTAATGGGTTTCAATTTCAATTGAGAAAGCTTCTCTTCTACTGAGCACCTTTTCTTAGGGTGCTTCTGGTGATCCACTTCCATGGCAGAGCTTTAAGTCTTCCAGATGCTCTGGCCTTTGTACTACAGTCATAGATCCTGGGTGTCTGGGCTTGCAACACAGACCCACAAATACCTGTGTCATGCCTGAGCAGTGGGTCTGACTCCTTGTGACATTATAGCTTATATGATGTGGTTGTGGACTCCATGTGGTTCTTTCAGGCCAGGACCCCAGAGGAGAGTGTACTTCCCCATTAACTACAGCAGGAGTTTCTGCTCAGCACCCCTTCCTCCTACTCTGGTGAATCTGAAGGCGCAGCTCTGTAAGACTGAACGGCCTCACAGTTCATCTGGCCTTGGAAGGAGAAGCAAGGTAAAATGGGACAGGCCGTATCAGAGGCAGTGTGTGGAATAGCTCAGTGAGGAGCCTTTCAAATAGCCCCCTTGGGCAGCTGGGATTCACTGAGGGTAATGAAAGTCTGACAAGTCCATGTGACTCACTGATGGCTGTTTGGGTTACTGTCTGGAAATCAGGACCGAGGAATTCAGACTGTGTAGCTGTTAATGACATGATCTCTTGAGAGCAGCTTTGCATGTGAGGGATGTTTATTTTTTGTGTATAATTTGTAAGGCCATCATTAGCTTTTTTTTTTTGACCCCTATTCCCAGGATGGTGGAAAACAGTTTCATTTGCAAATAGTGTATTTCAAGGTCTATGATTTGAAAAATCTTCTTGGAGCGGCAATGCAAATACTGAGCACTGTCTCTATGGCCCAGAGTTTGCATGGTAGCTTCCTTACTGTATTAGCACCTTAGAGTATTCTCCTCTTGTACAGGCTCTCTGCAATAGAGATATTGACAGAAAGATCCCTATGATTCTAAGTATAACTCTCTGTGAGAGAGTAGAGAAAGATATTTGGAGGAGAGTGGGAATAATTGTTTTTTCCCCATTGATGCGACGTATTGAACAATGGATTTTTTCACTCTTCTCCATGTGAAATAGACATTCTGTGAATTTTGGGGCTGAACAAAACATTCACCTAATCAGAGAAAAACAAATGCAAGGGGAATAATCTGGGGGGAAAGAACCAGAGAAGGATAACCAGAGGTGTAAAATGGAGTTAGCAGCTAACTGCTTGAAGCACCTGGCTGTCTGTGTTTGCAGGGGATTAAATGCCCTTTGGAAGGGATATGAGGCTAAGTGTAGTCACTTAGTCAGTGTGGGTGACCCAAAGGGGCTGGACAAAAAAGTTCAAAGTTCTAACAGTACTAAGCTCAAATGAAATGCTCTGGTTCATTATTAAGACTAGTGAAGATTTGCAGTAAAAGAGAGTATCACTTTATTAAAAGTGTTTGGGCTCTGGGGCTCCTGTCTCCATGGCAGAGAGCCCGAAGTCCTGACCTGGATCATTACTCCAGAGCTGGAGAGCTTGGAAAGAAACACATCTCTTCTGGGGTTTGTCTCAGTTCCCTTTGGTGGGAACCCTGACTTTGGATTTGCCAAAAATTCACCCTCTGACGATGTGGCAGCTATGAGACTTTGGTGCAGTGGGATGGTGTGTACATTTTTAAGCCTCTCTAGAGTGTGGTCTGTGTAAGTGCCATGATACAGGTTTCTGAAGGGCAGACACTAGCCTGGTTTTGGCTGAGATAGCTCTCTTTGTAGAGGATAGTATGATGCTGTGTTTTGGATTTGGGAGAAAAATAATGTTGATAATGCATAGATGTTGTTGCAGAGAAGTGCTTACATGCAAGCAAGGAGTTTTCTGCTTCTTGTGCTGGCCTGCCAGCAAGGAGGCTGGGGGTGCACCAGGAGTTGGGGGGGGACACAGCCAGGACAGCTGGCCCAGGCTGGCCAGAGGGATAGCGCATACCCTTTGGTGTTGTGTTGAACTAAAAAACTAGGGGGTGTTGGCCGGAGAGGCAGCTGCTGCTCAGGGGTGGGCTGGGTATTGGTTGGCTGGTTGTGAGCAATTGTGTTGTGCATCATTTGTTCTGTGTATTCTTCTATCATTATTATTTTTTTCCCTTCCTTTTCTGTCCTATCTCAAACTGAGTTTTACTTTTTCCAAATCCTCTCTCCCATTCCCACTGGGGGGGAGTGAGCAAATGGCTGTGTGGTGCTGAGCCCCAACACAGTGCTAGATAATAGTGTGAAGCCTGAGCGCCACAGAAGAGGTGCATGAGAACAAGGCTTTCAATTTCCACTGCATGGCCATGGATAAAGACTTAAGTGCACAAACAAGAAGGTACAAGTCATGATTTCTGATGCAATAACTTTCCTTCTGCTGTTTTTCTTGTATGTTAGGCACAGACTCAAGGCATGCATAGAGTTACAGTTTGCACTAGTACCCTCTGGATTCTCATCCCACTGAACAGCTGATAAAGTGCAGAAAAATCACTGAAACACATGACTTGACCTGCCTTAGCAAACCTCAGCAAAAATAGCACTAAAGAGGGGGAGTGCTGGGTCCTCCCCGAAGGTGATGCCTTGGTTCTGCTCCTTCTGCTCTCCTGGGAATTTTCCTAGCATTGTGCTCTTTCGAGGTGCTGCAGTACAACTATTCCTTAAAAGCCCTGCGACGCCAGAGGCATTTTTTTCCTTGCTTCTATTCATTTTACTTGATGTGCTGATGTTGCTTTGTGGAAAGAAGCCCTTTCCTGAAGCCTGTATTGGAAGGGAAGTGACAGCCAGTGCAAGCTGTGGCACCTGGACCGAGTGCTCAAAAATCAAATTCACTTTTTCTTTCTCAAGCTATCCTGCTGTGCAGGCAAGCAGGATACATTACTCCTGATGGTCGTGGGTTACACACACTGGAGTAATGGCAATGAGAAACTGTGAAATAGCTTTCTCTATGATCAAATACTGTTAAAGATCAGAAAAAGCAATGAAAACCAGGGTGTTCAGGCTTACAGTCAGATTTTTCCTTTTCAACTGTGCCTGCCCCCTGTGGTGTTCAGAAGTTGGACCTCTGAGCAGTAAAGCACCTCCTCCTCTCTTCCCCTTTTACTCTGGTTGTGTTATCTGCAGCAGAGTGGGTTATGGGTGTCTCGCTCTGGAGGCTCCCTGCCCCAGCTTGGGGGTCAATCATGGACCTCCTCCCCTGCGAGAGGAACCTTCTGGGTCCAGGGGAGGACACCCGGCTGATGGAGTGACCCATATGTCTTCTGCACAGGGACATTTAATCACAGAGCTCAGGATGCCTGACAGAGAAAGCCAAGCCCAGGTGGGCAGATCTGCCCGCCCCGTTGGTTTTGCAGAGGGCTCTGAGACTCAGTGTCCTCTCAACAAGTCACAGGAGCCCCGTCTGGTGAGAAAAGAGCCTCTCATCACAGTGCCTGATTGTGCTGGATAATTACAATATCCTGTGCTTCAGGGAACTCCCTTCTTCCTAAATTTCTGCAAAAACGACTTGAGGAACTAAAAGGGTTGCACTGCAATCAGCTGGGGATCACTGCCATTTGATAGCTCCGTAGCGTCTACTCTGATTTTCTGTAGCACCCTTGATCTCTGCAAGTAAGCATGGAAAGGAAGAAAGAGGCCTGGAGGAGAAGAAGCAAGCTTAACAGAAGTACCTTTTTGTAATGACAGGTACAACCCAAATGTGACAAGTTAGAAGGAGGTGGGAGCTGAGACCTCTTCTTTTCCCCTCTTAAGCATGATGTTTTCCCAGGGGTGGGGTGAGATCCCTGTGCCAAGGGAAGGTGCAAACCTGGCAGCATTGGCTGAAAATATGCTGCTTAATAACACAGCTGAGGAGCATCCTTGTGTGCTGGCTCATTGATTGTTGGTGCTGCTTAAACACCGGGCATGATCGCTGACTGCTTTGGCTCATGCCTCTTAGTGCTGTCTGAGGTGCTGCCTAGCTGGTTTGTGAGGCAGCTTGTAGCAGTGGCCATGTACAAAAAGCATAAAGCTTTTCTCTTTGTGCTTTAAGCAGCCCTCTGCTGCTATTCACATAAGTGTTGCACCTTCAGACACCCTGCTGTGCCCTCTTGACATCCCCCAGGCATGCAGTGAGTGCTTTTGTCTTCACTGTATAGGAGAGACTGATTTCACACCAAAGTTATGTACTGTTCCCTCTGGCTTTAATTCCTCTCATTCCAGTAAACCTGAATCTCCTCTGTTTCTAGTCACAGTGGTACAATTCAGTTGTGTGTGTGCTCTCTTACGGGTATGTAATTAGAGACTGGAAAAAGTGGAGCAGTTTTGAGCTGATGGATGGGAGTCCTCCTAGACTTGAATCCTTTCTACCCAGAGATCAGTCTTTCTGCCTTTACTGAGGTAAGCTAAACATTTATTGCTCCCACTGCCATAGCCAGTGTCAAGCCAGCACAGTACCCCTTAGTGAACCTACAATCCATGCAAACAAAGGGGGAGAGGGGGGGAAGGAATTTTAGCTTTTCTATTATTACTGGTATCCTTGCAGTGCTGTTTCTTCTGACTGTCTGTGTAATCCTTTACTCATATTTACACTGAAGATTTTCCTGGGGTCATCTTTTCAGTGCTATTACAGGTAGCAGGTAAGTAAATTACCACTGCAGAGCATAAGCCATAAGCACAGCACCAGCAAGTGATGAGTTTGTGTAGCTTCATCTTTCAGGGGTGCACATGCAGAACAACTCAGGAACACAAAGTATTCCCTGAAGTGTGGCTTAGTTTAATCTTTGAAGTCTTCATTTTCTATTGTCATAATTCCTGGCTCACAGGACAAGGCAAGAAAAGGGGGACCTTCCTCAATGGCCAGTTTACCTGTGAGAAGTTTTGTTCTCTCTAGCTGTCAGTGCTGTAGAGAAGCATGTGGTACCCCAGGACCTTGTCTGAGCTACTGCTGTGTGTTACTGGTTCCGTTGGTGGAAGGTACCAGTCCTCTGGGGCTCTATGTGGTCCCATCCCTAATGGATCTGAGTCGTGAATCTCCTTTCGTAGTGTGTTATCATTGGATTGTGTTGTTCCTTTATACTTGCAGGTATAACTAATGGAGAAGGGACAGATGAGCTTTAGCAGATGATATAATTTACATAAATGACAGTTCTGTTGTTTTCTTCCCATTCTTTAAGGAGACCTCACAGGAAAGCTTCTGTGTGGCAGTGCCCCATGTGTCATTTTTCTTCTTCCAGAGAAGAGCTTGTTTGTGGAAAGGTGTATTCACAAGGACTAATAAAACATTCCTGGATGTACCTGCTCCTTCAGTGATTAGCGCCAGCACCAGGACATCCTACAGCACCTCCAGCCGAAGTGTGCTGCCGAAGGTGGCTCAGCTGGTTACCGGCTCCTCCTTCCCTTGGAGTTATCAGTCTGCTTTGACCTTTCTGTCACCTTTACCAGCAGACACTTGGCTGCTTGCTGCTGACTCAGAAGCTGCTGTCTCAGCTGAGAATACCCTGCTTTGTGAGTCATGCACTGTCTCTACAGGCAAATGGCTTAAAGGGCATGGTTGAAAGTTGGCTCTTTCTGTGCTCCTTGAGCCTCGTGCTGCCAAGTGGATTGGAAAGTGTAAGCAAGTGTTGAATCATGTATAATTATCATTCTGGGTTTCCTTCTAAGGCCACTTCATATATCTACTAGTACAGATCTGTGATTGTAGTTCATGTATGTGGCTGATGAAGAGGTGGGCAAGTCTTCCTTCCTGGCTGACCTTGTGATGGGTACCGCTGATGTGTCAGACAGTGAGTCATCACAGTTTTTTTTGATTTCATGAGGTTAGGCTGAATCTTCCCAAGTCCTCCAAGTGGCCATAGCTGCTTCCTTGAGTGGCTGACTTGGGAGAAGTATCAAGATCCATAAGTAGGCATCGCAGATGAGTACATGCCTGCCTATTCTGTGTGTTAACATCTCAGTTCTACTGCTCATCAGTGGTCAAAATGTAATAGTGTTTTGTAATGGGAAAGTCAAAATCTGTCAAACTGTTAATGGAAACACCTTTACCTAGAAATTATGCCTAAGTATAAAATACATATGTATGTATTCACACATACACATTCATATGACTGCCTATATATGTGTGTGTGTGTTTCTGTTACAATAAACAGTTGTCCTGGGTGCATCAATCCTAAACATTCATGGCAAGGATGGGTGTTGCAGCTACCAAGCTGGAATCAGAAATATTTTGGAAAGTCCTGTGAAACAAACAGCTTAAAACCTAGTGAGGCAATTTTCCAAAACTACGGAGAGAAAACAGTGAAGGTCCATATCATCAAAGAGCATGTGTGCTTCTTGGAGTTAGCTCTGGTAGAATGAGGTGCATATTTTTCTTGTAATTCTTGTAATTGCCAGGCACCTAATTTTTCATCACTTCATGTGTAATTATAAAAATTACTCTGCTCTAACCTTTATGTACAAGCAAGATGATTAGCCTGCTGCCAATCACAGTGGTCTTTGTTGTATGACTGTGCATGGCAGATTTGATACCTAAAACGTTTTTTTTCTGCTAAAAAACAAAACACTGGCTCTTCAGGATGTATTTGCTAAATAAGATTTCAGTAATCTGGTCATGAACCTGGCTATGAATTCGTTTCTGGTTTCATAAAACTTTTGTCTGTTAGGTTTTCTTTGGAGGGGATTTTTTTTTTGGTTTTGTATTTTGCAAATGAGTCCAAAATTATGATTGTTCCTTAAGTTTCAAACAGAAATTGGCAACATCTGTTGGCAACAGCAGGTGTTAACAGCACAGAAAAAGGAAAATATTTTGTAAAGATCTGCAAAGAATTAGTTTTTCAAAAAAACGTTGAGGTTTTGGGGGATGACTTACCACTGAAGACATATGAGGTTACTTTCTCCAGTGGCACCTGGCAGAAGAAGGGAGAGATGACTTCTAAGTTTATTTGGGATCCAGTTGGTCCTTGCTATTTCACCAAAAATTCCTTGCAAGCTCTTCTATGGCATGAAATAAAGTTCTCTCTTCTGCAGCAGAAGCACCAAGAAAGTGGTAAGTTTTGTTTAAATATACAACAGGCCACTAAAATGGTTGCTCTTCCTGTCAGTGAGGGGAACCTGGACCAAAGCTGGGTGAGGAGCAGAGCTTGGGTTTGTTGGGACTCACCTGGTGATGCCCCAGCAAGTCGTGATCAGGCGTGAGCTCAGAGGGAGAGCGAGCAGAGGGGTGATGCTGCCACGGGGGCTCTCTGCCTCCCTCCCAGGAGGGCAGGGAGGGGAAGACTGTGCTTGTGGTGCTGTCCTGGGTGGTGCAGGAGTGGGAAGCGTGTGTTCCTGCAAATGGGATGTAGGGGTGCCTTGCCATTTTGGTAGTCATGAGCTGGTCTTCAGTTTGCTGGCGTCTAAATGTGCTTGGTTACAAATGGTTTTAGGAAAAGCTGTGCAAAGTGGTAATTCAGAGCACATTAATTTGGCCCCTGCTGTAAATTACCTTTTGGAGAAGCCTTGCTGCCTCCTTTGGCTGTAGAGAGAGCTAGACACAACTAAGGTCAGACAGTATGAATATCCTCCAGGGATATTTAAACCCTGATAGTGCGCTATGGCTATTTAGCCTGCGTCATGCGGCAGGGGCAGAGCAAAAGGGCTTGGCCAATAATCCTGTGCTGGGCCTCTGACTCTTGTTTGGGACCTGGCAGGTCTTCTTTTAAAAAGAAATCCAGTATCTATTTAAAGACTGCAAGTGATGAAGAATACTCCATATCCCTGAGTAAGCTGTTTCAATGATTAATTATCCGCACTGTTAAAAATTCACACCTCATTTCTAATCTGATTCTGTCTAGCTTCAGCTTCCCAGTGTTGGCTCTTTAATAGCTGGGAGAAAAAAGACAGGAGATCTATCTGTGTCTCAGTGCAGCCCCTTGTAAATTGTGATCAAGTCACCTTTTAACCTTCTCTTAGATGAACTGCACATATAAAGATGACTTTCACTGCAAGGAAAGCTCTTTTTTTTTTTTTTTTTTTCATAGCTCCAGTCATTTTTGAGGTTCTCTCCTGGGTTATTATCTTCAGCAAGGTGACTTTTGGGTGCATGCAGTAGCTCTGCATGCTCAGGACTGGGAGAGACTCCCAGAAGCCTGGCTTAGATCTGGGACATCCCATGGGGATGGAAGCAAACCCATTTTTCTCCTCTGCCATGCGTGGGAGGGGGGAGGGAATGAAAAATGTCCATAACTGACACCCCCCCCCCCCCCAGATTAGCTTTCAATGGGGTGTTTAAGATAATTGTTGTGCCATTTCAGAACAGAAAATGTTTTTGGTAGAACTGGCTTTGATGGGTTTGCACAGATGTTTTCTCCACTCTACTCTTTGCTTACAGATGGGGGAAACCTCCCTAAAGCTTTTTTTTTGGACAGTGGAAAAATATCCTTAATGTGTTCTCCAAAACTGCGTATGATGTGGAGGGACAGCTGGCTTTATGAATAACTGGGGAAAATGGGAACATCAATCCTTTTCACATCCAGGCTTGTCAAGTAATTTAATGTCCTCAAGCAGCAGACAACATCAATATAAAGATGCAAATTACCTTTGGTTTGGTCTGACTGATATTTAGGTGGGGGTGATAGCTTCCCTGGTTTTTGGTGACCATGCCTTTGGTTGAAAAGAACTGGGTGACCATTTTGTCTAATACATTTTGACTGAAGCATGCTAGCAGCTTGTAGGCAGTCCTGGGGGCTGCCCCATGTTATGGGACCATGTGGATCTGGATGTTGGCACTGTGCCTGGGTTTGCACTGCTCTTTACTCAGGCTTTGCCAGCACTGGCCTGGAAGGAAGATCCTGTGCAGGCTTCAGCCATCACATGCTTATCCTGGGCTCTGTGTGGCCGTGCCAGGCTAAATTTTGAAGGCAGTTGCTACTTTAGCTCTGCAGCTCCAAGGTCTCCTCAGAGCTGTCTCCTGGACAGGCAGGGCATGCAGTGGTGTTAGTGGTTCTTTGACTCCTGGGAGTAACTGGACACAGTTACCACGTTACCCTCAGCTTCATGAAACTGTTTATACTCATTATGCCCGAGTTAGCTCACATTTGGCAAGTATTTTGCGCAGCTCGAGGAACTTCAGGTGAGAAACCCATGTGCTTCAGTGCAGGTAGAAAGTTGTCAACCTCACTGAAGGTCTTGATACAACTGGAATGCTCCCAGGCTATGTTGCTTGGTGCCCCGACCTAAATGGGTGCTGTGCTTTGAGTAAGACCAGTGACACTTCATTCACCTCTTCCTCACTCCCAGTGTCTTAGCCCTTGTAGTTTACTGTGTGTTGCCAAGTGTCTTAATGGAAACAGGAAAGAGATGCACTCACTTAGGTTGATTAAAAACTTATTCCATGTTAGCCTTGTAAACATACACTATTTGAAAGCACTGGGATTTAAATCACTGATTTGTAATTGTTATGCTGGTTAACTTGCTGGCAGGGTTCTGGTGTAAGAGGTGTTTATCTCTGCTTGTAAACACTTTACATTTTTTTTTGGTTTCATTTTGTTTTGTTTAAGCTGAGGCATCCAGCCTTCCAATAACTGCCACTTAAAATTGGATCATTTGCACAACTCATTTTGGGGCCCAGGAATAAGTAGCTGATGGGCAGAAGCAGCCACTGCTGGCTGACCTGTTATTTGCTTTATCAGTGAGCTCCATAGGACTTTTGAAGCCATGTTAGATATTGGCCTGATTTCTCTTGATTTGTTGAGCAGGTTGTGGGTGAAGCACTGCTTTTATATAGCAGAGGCTGGGTGCTTTTGCTCTGAAAGTCATTGTGACAGAGGGCATTAGATTCGACCTGCTACAGTGAAGCCTCGACTTCTCTTCCCAGGCAGGTGTGAAAAGACCTGTGGTAAAGCTTGCAAATTGCAAAATATCAAGAGCTGACTGGGCCAGAGGTGAGTACTACAGTCGTGTTCTTCTGACTAGCAATTTGGTACCAAAGCCAAATGGCTTTCATTCCCTTGTCAGTGGCTGTGATTGTACCTCAGCCTCGTGGAGAGGTTATGTGCCTGTCATAAGCACAAATCACGGGAGAGATGTGAAGCCTGACAGCACTGCAAGGCCTCTGTGTTTGAGATGCTGGAGCTGATCACACCGTCGCTGAATTCACCCTGGGCTGAGGAAGGAGGAACTGCTGGGGACACCTGGCCAGAGCCCCTCTGTAGATTGTTAACATTGTGTCCTCGTGTCAGTGCACAGCACATGGCTGTTTTCTGTAAATCCCCTTGAATTTCCTATGTGTGGGGTAAGTGTGAAATGAACAGGCTGGTCTTTTTGTAAGTTTGGCTCGACTGATTTTTTTGTGTTGACTGCAAAATGGGTGATGCAAACAGCACATTTTGTGTGCTGTGATGAAATGTCTTTACCTATCTGTGTTCAGATGCATGTAGAAAGATGCTAAACTAAGTTTTGGAATACTTATCTAGAAACTGGTGTTTGTGCCTGGAGAAAACAGTATCATAAATGGGAGTGGGAAGTCCATGATGGATGAATAGCAAGGTGTTAGGGTATCCCTCTTTATGGACACTTCCAGAACTTGCCTTTTCACTCTCTCCCTACTCTTTTTCTCTGTGGCATGTCAAGCTTCCCTTTCTGCTCGGATCCATCAGTACGCAGCAACAGGGTCAGACACTTCAAAAATGAGAGGGCTGAGTACGTGCTACAGGAGACTTACAGGCTTGAGACCCAGATGCACAGTACAGGCTCTTGAGCTGCTGAACATCAGCTTGCTGCTGGACACCTCAGACCTTGATGAAGGAGTGTGGACACTGTGACACTGTGGAGTCATCTCAAGGGATGTCTTTACTCTGAAAAGACTGACTGTGAAGGTACTGTTGTTGTGGGGCTCAGGCATGGCTTGAGTCCTTCAAAGCACTTCCTCTGCCTTGCTCCGCAGTGTGCAGGAGGGCACTGCTGCCAGTGCAGGTGAGGCAATTTGTTACTGCCAAAGGTAGCTTTCTGCTCACCAAATGCACCCTGTTCCTAGCTCCTCACAGTGGGTAAATCCCTGCTGCAGGTCTTGGGCTCGAAGCTTGCTGTTCTGCTTTAGGCACTCCTATCAACTTACCTCCAGTGTCTCCACTTGGCTCAGTGAGGTGTCTGTCGTGATGTGTGGTGGCATCTCAGTGTGTGAGAAGATACCATCCCAAAGGCCTGGATGCCAGGAGGGTGTCTTGATTAATGGAGCCAAAATGCTGAGTTGTGAAAGAAGCTGTTCTTGTATGCATCTTTGCTTTCTGTTGCCTGTGTGTTTGGACATCTCTTTTGTCTTGGAGCTGGTCTCTAGAAGTAACATGTAGGGGGAAAAAAACCAACGGGCACTTCTGTTTTTTAATCCTTTCTGTTAATCACGTAAAAGAAGGCAGGTGGTGTTGACAACAACAAGTAAGTTGCTGACTTGGCAAGAGTGAAGAGACTGGCTGAGGAGGAAATGTTAGCCATGCCCATTTCAAACCCTTCATTTCATATCCATTTCATCTTGGAGACCAGTGTCTGCTTCTGGCAGAAGACAAATGGGTTAAAGGCTCAGTGCTGCGACCTTCTTCCTTCTGGTGTGAAGTGTCTGCAATAACTCTCACCCTGAACTGCTCCAGCAGAACTAGGACAGGACATATTCCTCATCCCTTCTTCTCCTATTGCTCCTAAAATGCTTTCAGGCCTTCATTGGTCATCGTGAAGAAGGGCACATGCTCTTGGTGTTGTGAGGCAAGAGGAAAAAAGAAAGGAAACACCTTTTCAAGCTGCCTGTAACAATAGCTGACAGTAGCAGCCAGCAACACAGAGGAGAGGACGTGTATTTTGGTCAACTAAGACATTTTTCTGTGAATCACCTTCCCTTTTTCATTCAAACCCATTCTGCTCCAAGAAGCCATCAACAAACTCAATAACTCAACAAAAACAAACCATATATTTGCTCAAGAACAGACCATTAAGTCTGTAGCATCCTGCTTGCGAGCTGTATAGGTGTGGATCGGTTCCATGTAGTTAGGGATCCTGCCAAAGACTTCTCAGAAGTGACTAATGATTCTGTGTGCATCAGTTTTTTGGCACCTGAACACCCACCCCCTGAAAGTCTCATCCATTATACATGCTGTTATATAACAAGCAGCCTAGTCCTTCCTCATCGGGGCAGTGCTCTGGTTTCCAGGGGGAACAGATTAAGCCTTCAGGTTTCTCCCTCCTTGCATTCACTGAGAGCATTCCATAAATAGTGTCATCCCTACGTACAAACCCTCAAAACCCATCTGGATATCTGTGTAGTGCTTAGGGTAACTTCAGTGCTAGGATCATGCAGAACTAGAGCAGGGTTTTTTTTCTTCTCAGCAGAACTGGCAAAATATTATCTAAATGCCACTTCATTTTAAATATCTCTCTTCATCTGAGTTGTTTGGTACATATTTCTCTGGGTTGTTTGCATAAATTTAGCTATTAAGAAAAAAGCAGAGTGGGTTGGAGAAAACCAAAACAGTGTTTCTTACGCATCCCTCTTTCACCAGCGAGCCAATGCTGTTTTGTACAGCCCTCCTAGGCGCTTGATGCATGTTTTCCTAGCAGAAGGAGCAAAACACCAGCAATTGCTGAAATGACTGGGAAATCCACCGCTGCGTTCAGCAGAGCCAGGAACATACCTCAGGTGCTACGAAAGCACCCTGCAGATGCAGATATTCTGGCATGATGGCAATAAAGAAGAGTCTGAACCATCTTCCTCAGTTGCAGCTTTACTACAAAACCCAGATGTAGGTCTAGAAAGTGGGTTATTTCAGTAGACCACTCCACATGCCAGGAAGCCCGTGGATTTGGGTTTCCTGCTAGCTATCCTGGCTGCTGTTGCTGCTATGGGCAGGGCCCATGGGTGTGCAAGGGAAGCTGTTACCTTCCAGATATCACCTGGATCAACACCAAGCACTGTTGTTCCCCCATCAGGCACAAACCCCAGGGCCTTCTGGCTGGCTTACAGCCACACCATAACCCCCAGAATTTTCTTGGCAGGAGTAAATTTGTGGCGTATCCCTCTTCCAAGGGTAGGTCTAATGCAGCTCTGCCCACACTGATGAGGTGTTGTGAGCCTGCTCTTCCTGGTGTGAAGCTGTGGAGCCTGGAAGTCACGGTCTATTTTTGAGACAAAGTCAGTCTTGTGCTGCAAGAATGTTGTTACATTAAGCAAAAGATCATCAAACATTTCAGAATGGACCTCACTAGTTATATCACTTACATAAATGTAATGAGGAATGGCCATTGTTTTTGCAAAGCCACTTGATAATTATCAGCTGAGCTTGACATTTCTGCTAATGGATTAATACAACTGATTGTACTGTGGAAGGGACTTTCTGTGTAGAAGAAGCCAATTTCACTTTCAGTTCCAGGTGGGAGATAATGCCCAGTATTATTACTAGAGACATCTGCATTTAAAGTCAAAGATAATTTCAAATATAATTCAACTTCTTGCAAATGCCAGGTCTTTTTGGCCTGGCAAAAATATAGTTATTTACTTTATTTAGTGATTAAGCTGAAAGCATCTCTTTTTTTCCCTTTAGAATAGTTGTTCTCCTTTAGGAAGATAAGATTTGAGTTCTGACTATCATTAATTCTTTCTATAAACACCCTCTGATGAAATACACTTGAAAAGCACACACAATGCACTTCTTTTCCTTAGCCACAAATTCTGCACACTCTGGTCTGCAGCTCCTGTCTGGTCTCTCATCTCCCTTATGGAGCTGTGGTGTTTGGCTGGTGGCTTAATTTTGATCCTCCTTTCAACCTCCAGTATTAGGAAGAGAAGGAAACTCTTCTAATAGGATAGATTATTGCCATAAAATACTCTTATATTTTATATTTTTGTTATTGTTAACGACAGTCAGGAAGACCACAAACCTAACATCTAGAAAGAAATTTTCCAGTTCAACTTAAGCAAAATAAATGTTTCAGTAGGAGGTAAGTATTACTGGAACGTAGGTGAAAAAAATAATTAATTAGGCTGTACTATGCTCTTGACAAACTGCTATCTGTTTAATGTCAATTGCTGAATTGCCCCTGCTGGAATCTTAAGGCTATTGAAAAGCAAAGTCCAAGGAGTTGTAGCAATCAATAGGAATGTGGTTATTATTATATTTGCAATGAAAGTCTTAATATTTAAAAAAAAAAAACTCTATTGACATTTTATACTCCAAAATATTTTGACCATACAATTAACAGTAAAAATATTTTTTCTTTGGGTAGTTATTTTTGCAAGAGTTTTCATTGCTGCTGTGTTCAAACACTACAGCTTTTTTTTTAATGCACTTATTTCCTTGAAATTCCTGCTGGCCCAAACTCTTATAAGCTTTGTTGCATGACATCTGTGTGTAAGGACAAATTTGATTTATGGTCTTTAAAGCAAAATAAGCCGTCCTTCTGTCTTCATATACTGGTTGTTATTGCCTCAATATGTCTACTAAATGGGTAGATTTACTTGATGTTCCAAGAAACAAGGCAACTGGGCAGAAAATGGCATTATCAACTCCATGTAGAAAAAATAACATTCTTTTTCTTATGAAAAACCAACAAAGCCAAGACTTAAACCAAATCTTTTGCCTGTTTGAGTGTGAGGACACATCTTTGATGCTGTCTGGCTGTCCAGGTTCTACTCGTGAAGTTCTGTGAAGAAGCAGACTACACTGTCTCTCTTTGAATGTGAGTGTGAGGTACAGAATATGGTTGCACAATATCGGTGGAAGAGTTGGCCCAAAAGAATTGTATCATATCATTCAAATAAATGTTCTCATCCAGATGTGGCAGTTGGTTAGATTTCAGAATACTTGCTGGTTGACCAAGAGAACTTCTTTCTTTCTCTCTCTTTTTATTTATTTTTTTGCAAGACCTTTTGTCACAAAGCTGTACTGAATGTTTAGCTTCCAGGAGTGCGATTTGATATTTCTGAGGTGACAGATGTATTTTTTTTTTTTTTTTCAGCAAAGAGGATTAGCTAGGGGAATCAATGACCAAGGGGGGAATGATGGATTCACTATCCCTTGATATCTTCATAGCCTGTCTGAGTGCCTTTCTGAATGGTAATCAAAGAGGGGTTGGCTGGCTCTGTGCAGGAGTAACTGGGTGATGCTCTTTGGCTTGTGCGATGAGCTCAGCTGCACCATTGGCCTCTTCTGGCCAATCTTTCCTGAGATCTAGGAGCTGAGGACAAGGCTCCCTAGGGAGGTACGCATGGACCCATGTCTGCTGCTTCACTTTCCTGGCATAATGACATTGATGCCTGGTGGTGCATGAAGGGGACAGTGCCAGTGAAGTCTGTTGTGTGAGGGGGGCAGTGCCCAGCTGTTGGGCACAGCACTGGAGGCCCTTGGGCTGGGGCAGTGAAACAAGTCAAAGGACTTGGTGCAGCTGTAACTGGGATGCTTCTGCGCTATGCAGATCTGTTGGCTCCCTCCAAGTTTGAGAAACTGTCATCTCATCTTCATTCTAATCCTGCCCTTCTTACTGCTGCTGCTTTGTGCTGTCCCTGTCAACACCCTCTTTTTTTCCTTCTCTCTCTTCAGTGTCTTATAGGTCTCCCCTAAATTGTCCCACTCTACAATATGATATGCCTTTTTTCCCTGCGTATCTCACCCTGCTTGTGTGCCTTGCCACCTCCTCTTCGTTTTGTCTCTTACCAACCCAGACTGTAAATTCCCCTGGGTCCTGCTACTTTGTGCATATTCGGTAGAGCTGGCTTTTTAGGTTAGTGCTGTAGGAATACACAGAAATATGCCTTATTTGACCTGTTTGTTGCAGAGTGGGCCATGAGGAGGTAAGCACTCAATGCAGAGGTAGGTAGATCCCCATTTATCTACATTAATGCTTGGCTACATCCTCATTAATCCTTGGTGCTTCAGTTCTACTGTAGAAAATGTGATTAATAGTAACAATAATAATTTGCAAAGATTTTTATTTAAGGGGGAAGGAGGAGAGAGAATTGAAAACTTATAAAAGTTATCCTTCAGATTATAAGGCTGAAAGTTGGACTGAAATTAAAAGTTGTGATTTTTTTTTTTTCTTTCAGTTCCATATTATTTAGTTTTGTATTCCGTCTTTGCCTTAGAAAGGTTTGTTTTCAAGGTTCTGGTTTGCACCTGAAGCCACCACCAACAGAGGACCATTTTTCTCATCAGCTGGCCTATTCATCTAGAAATGAGGAAAGGAACAATTTTGAATATGGTGTTGTATCTTGCAGAATTTCCTTGCTGGAGCAGAAGGAGAGATGAAGTACTACAGTATCGCAAACAGGGGTCCAACACTCATTTTCTCTGCAGTGGCCTGACCATGCTCCCTCCACCCAGTGGAAGAGGAAAGCAAAACAACATCACCAGAGCTCAGCAATCTGGTCTCATCCCTGCCAGTCCTGGGACTGAGAGATCCTGAAATGTTTTCTGAAATGTGTTGGTGTTTCCCAACCTTGGACTTCAACAAGAGAAGCAGCAAGGGGGACTCTGGTGTGCAGGACGTATATACATGAACCCTTGTTAGGAAGGAGGGGAGAGAGAGAGAGAGAACCATGTGCCAGCAACAGGGCTTACATCTCCTTTACCTGAATAAGTCCCTTAATAATTACAGTGTTTAAATATTAGCCATTCCTTTGGATTATTTTTTTCTCTTTCAAACTTAATATTTTTTTTCAAGCTAATTAGGGCCAGAATATTTCTCTTATTTTGGAGCTGTGCCCCTCTGAAGCAACCAGGGTGTGTATTTCTGCTGGCTGGGGCAGCACCAGCCCCTTCCACCCCACTTACCTTGGTGCATACTGGCTGCACGTGTTGTCTCATGGTGGGAACAAAGGACCTGTGCCAATCAGTTTGGAAAGATAATTGACTTCGGGCTGGTGACTGGTACTGTGGTGATTCTGTTTGGTGAGCAAAATATTGACTTTCCCTGGTAGGAAATGAACATTGTAGAAATGACTTGGAAGTGTCTTTTCTTTTTTTTTTTTTTTTTTTTTTTTTTAAGAATTTTAAAATGAACTAGAGAGAGAAAGAAAAGGGATTGCAACAGGAAAAAAAAAAAGACTACCTTAAAAATATATCTGTTTTCACTTGTAATATTTGCAATATGCTTTGGAAGCTGGGAGATTAAATTTCTTTTCCTATTGCTGTTTGCCAGAATGACACAAACTGTGCCTGTCTTTTCTGTTGTGATTCAGTGGCACAGGAGCCAATGTGGACTAGTTTTTCAGCATTTGCTGTGCGTGCAGCATCTTTGATAATATTAACAGCGATGTGTGCAGCTCTGGGAATACTATTTAACTGCAGCAGGTAGGCAAGCATGTCATCTTCTGGGAGAGCCAGACTGCTGTTTTCTATTTTTTGGAAATATTCTTATCTCAGTGTAGTGGTGTGTGTGTGTATATATATATATTAATGGTAAAATTTTACAAGTGGGTTTGGTTCAGATTCCCAGAGAAATACAGTTCTGACTCTGCAGATGTTTAAACCACATGTGTATCCTTTGTGTGTATAGTGCATACGACATTAAGAAACACTTTAATAGCTTGAAAAATGTTTTCAGACTGTGCTCCTGAAGTCAGTGGAACTCTCTATGCACATGCAATTGCACAAGAATAAATTGGTTTTGATCCTCAGAAGATTTTTTTTTGCATCCTATTTTTAAGCTTAAATGAAAGCAGCTAAATAAACTGTACAGGAAATAAGGCGTACACACCAGCTAGCTATAATCACCTATATTCAGAGACTTGTATCCCTAGGGTCTCTCTGTAGTCAGCAGAGATAGAGATATTACTCCAGAGATGATTCAAAGCTCTTAATTTAGACACCTCAGGAGACTAGTCTTCTAATTTAGGTACAAAAATTAGGTGGTGTGAATAGCCCTCCCTGTTTTAATTCCTGGATGCAAGTCATCCAGAAAATGGTTGTTGTCATGCAAATAAATAATGGGAACACAAACAGCACTGGTGGCTCTGACAAGGACTTCCCGCGCCCCCCGGCAGGCTAATTAACCTCCCCGTATGGCTCTGCGCCTCGAAGATGGGTGTGCAGCTCTGCGGGGCTTTCTTGAGCAGCGCTCATTAATATTGGCAGCGTACCCTCTGACCCTAGGAGGGAATCAGGGAAAGAAGAGGAAACGTTTTTACAATAGGCAGCTGCTCGATGTCTTCCCTATTAAGGGAGGTGATGAACGTGATGCGGGAGTGCTCGCTGGGAGGAGGGATGTGCAAAAAGGGCTTCCCTTCTTGGCGAGTGGGTGGGGAGGAAGGGCAAGTGCAGGTGTGGGTACAGATGTGGCCTAATATCTCCCATGAAGGTTTGGAGGCAGCTGGGCACACTATTGGAGTGAAGGACAAGGAGACTTTCCTCAGCCTGGTGGAGCACGTGGCAGCGCTGCTGATAACAGCTTCATGTAAAGGCACAGGATGAATGAAGGAGACTGGCTCTAAAAAGGCCCAAATTCCTTCAATCCACAGGTGTTCCTGTAAATAAAGGGGGAAAACACAGCTTAAGCACGCTGCCTTACCCTGGGAAGCCAGGCAAAGCCTACCCATGAATCCCTATGCAACCCTGCAAGACCTGTGTCCCGGGGGTGTTCCTGAGTGCCAGGTGCCCAGCCAGGAGAGGATAGCTCCACAGCTGCATCTGTCATCAGCACAGGGGCAATGAGAATGAGTCTAGTGTCTCTGCTGCAGCCTCCAGCCTGAATTTGGCCCTTACAGAAAATGATGGTGATTGCCTTCAAGCTGCAGAGGCAGCAGCACTGGAAACCAAAATGCACCAGGTGGGGGGGCACACTGAAATTCATCTCTAAGTGCTGCAGACTTGCAAATTAAGTTTTTTACTATCGGAAATCCCCTGAGCAAAGCAAACTGGACTCTGTGCCCAGCAATCCTTGCTGCAGAGCAGAAGGTGAGTTGTGTTTTTTTTTTCTTTTTTCTCCTGTTTTCAGCCTCCCCAGCTTTCCTTTTTGTCAACTGACTGTGAAAGGTGTTGGTTGTCTCTGAAACAGCATGGGCAGACTCATGCTGAAAGACTTAGCTCTCCCATGAAAGGCTGAGTGGGAGGACTGGCACAGAGCTGGGCTTGATTAGTATTGAGCATAAGTTTTTCCTTGACAAGGCTTTGGCACATCTCTGATTACTTACCTTTCCTCTGTGCCAAGTCCTTGCAAGACATGTACCCAATGTCCGGTGCCAAACAATCTTTTTAAATATTAATCACTAAGAAAGCACATAAATTCTATGGCTCAAAAATTGTGTGTGTGTCATTTGATCTAAAACAACACTGGGCCACATTTGGTTTCAGTTTCTTGAGTTGTGTTTTTATTTTGTTTGTTTTGTTTTTTCTTTTCCCCCTCCCTATTAGCTACTTGTACATGCAGACCAGATTAGGTCTATCCCTTGCTTGTGTGCAAACAGGTGCAATTCTGTCATTAACATTGAACTAAGGCTAGTTTAACTCCTGGGTGTTTAATGTGGGTGGCAAGAATGACCATGGCTGGAAAAGCCTTCTGGGCCAGGGCTGTCACAGGTCACAACCTCAGCCATGGTGTTTTCACCATGGGTAACTTCTTGCTCCTGCCCTACCCCAGGAAAATATGACCCCAGGTTTATAAGGCTATTTCTTAGCAGTCACCTCTGAGCACAAGCAAGGGTGACAGGAATATTAACTGTACGAAGTTCAACAAGGCCAAGCGCTGGGTCCTGCACCTGGGGCGCAACAACCCCAAGCAGCGCTACAGGCTGGGAGATGAGTGGTTGGAAAGCTGCCTGGCTGAGAAGGACCTGGGAATACTGATTGATAGGCAGCTGAATATGAGCCAGCAGTGTGCTCAGGTGGCCAAGAAGGCCAACAGCATCCTGGCTTGCATGAGAAACAGTGTGGCCAGCAGGTCTAGGGAGGTGATTGTCCCCCTGTACTCGGCTCTAGTGAGGCCGCACCTCGAGTACTGTGTTCAGTTTTGGGCCCCTCGCTACAAGAAGGACATGGAGGTGCTCGAGCGAGTCCAGAGAAGGGCGACGAGGCTGGTGTGGGGTCTGGAGAACAAGTCTTACGAGGAGCGGCTGAGGGAGCTGGGCTTGTTCAGCCTGGAGAAGAGGAGGCTCAGGGGCGACCTTATCGCACTCTACAGTTACCTTAAAGGAGGCTGTAGCAAGGTGGGGGTTGGTCTATTCTCCCACGTGCCTGGTGGCAGGACGAGGGGGAATGGGCTAAAGTTGCGCCAGGGGAGGTTTAGGTTGGATATTAGGAAGAACTTCTTTACTGAAAGGGTTGTTAGGCATTGGAATGGACTGCCCAGGGAAGTGGTTGAGTCACCATCCCTGGAGGTCTTTAAAAGACGTTTAGATTTAGAGCTTAGTGATATGGTTTAGTGGAGGTCTTGTTAGTGTTAGGACAGAGGTTGGACTAGATGATCTTGGAGGTCTCTTCCAACCTAGACGATTCGTGATTCTGTAAATGCCAATAGTCTTTATTTTTATGTTGCTTTTCCTTGGGGTGAGGTTTGGATAGATACTGAAGGCTAAAAAAAGGTTTGTGGGTGTCAACGGAGAAAGGACCTCTTTTGTCCTTTCTTTTCTCAGACATGTAGCCTTCCTACTTCACCTGCCCTGGCTCTGACTCCCATCTGAACTGCTGGTGAATTGGTCTATACTGGCTCATCAAAAAAAGAAAATGACGCTTTCTTCTGGTTTTATGTGCGAAGGAAGAGCCATCTTGTGAAATCTCACCTTAAACACTGCAGCCAAATAAGGTTTATTCTGGTCAGGTTGCACCATATGTTCCTCAAGTCAAGTCTAGGGAAACAATCCAGAGAGGATTTCAGCTCTGTAAGGATTGTGTAGACCTTGTTTCCTTTAAGGAAAAGATAGATAAAAATAGATTAAAAACCCTCTGAGATAAAAGGTTGAAATGGGTAAGATGGTGTTTCCTTCACTGGCAGGGAAAATGTCACTGGACATAGCTGGTAAGTAGGAGACACCAACATTTTTACTTTCTCCTTTTTTTCACTCATATCAGTATGCTTTGGATCTGTAATGCTCCTCAGTGATGAGCCCTGGAGGCAGAAGATCCACCTGACTTGTTCTCAATCACAATTCAGTTCATGCTGGCAATGTAGAAGAAACTACTGCTTTCAGGGAAAACACCTTGTTATCAACCTTCAAAATGTGTGCATTTTGAAATTCACTTTTGTTTGGCTTCAGAACAAAATTCAGAATTTTCAACATGTCACCTTTCCAAAAGTTGTTGGGTAGGGTAAAGTTTCTAAAATTTTAATTTCAAAGCCTGGAAATGTGTTTTTCTGTTTCATACTTTCACTTGTATTTTGACTGTCTGTGGCCTGCCGATAGTGGTAGTGGTGTAATATGTCCTGATCCTGTTGATTTATTTTATTGTAAAAGTAAAAATATTCTATTCTTTTCATGTTTTTGTCTTGGGATAACTTATCACAGGGGTAGCCATATGAGACTGAAGATGTATCATAAACTTTTCAATTAAAATTTGAAATCAGTGTTCCATTTTAAATTTTTGCATATGAATACAAATCAAAGTGAACTTATTTTATGTAATATCAATTTTTAAACAATGTATTTTTGACCAGAAAATGTAAAAATTTTAAAATTTTGTTGAAATTGTATTTTGAGCAGGATTTGTCAGTCTCTTTCCAGCTCAGCCCCTCGAAATAAGTGACTGCATACATTTTATTTAGCTCTGTGCCATTAGCAAAGCTGTTGTAACAGTAAGGTAGTTCTTTTGAAATGCAGAAGTTACAGTGATGTGATGAGAGTCCCAAAACCATTTGTTGTGGAAATGCAGCCATCCTATTTATTTCCAAGAAACCTGTCCCAACTTCTGTGTCCAAGCGAAGCGAGGTTAGCTCACTTTCAGGTTGTAAACTCAGGCTGTTGAGGGTGATTGAGATAACTAACCCTGTGGTCCAGCTGTGGGACAGAGCTGTTCACTTTAAGTGTAACCCCAGGAGCATATCATGTCATATCATATTTAAGTCTGCAGACTTATGGTTTCACTGGGAATAACTCCAACACAGTGTGTGAATGGAAAATCATTTAAAAAAAAAAACCTTCAGAGAGCATTGCTGAGAATAAGGAGCATGACTTTCTTGCCAAAATTAGCCATGTTTGAGGAGATGAACCAGGGGTGGGGGAGAAAGGAGTGGAATTAGTCATGGTAAGGCCAGCTCTGGGTTAGATCCAAGTGAAATCAAGTGAAGCATTTCTGTAGCTTTGTGTTTTCCAAGGCCTATATGTTGCTATTTGGACAAATGATGTACTGCAATTCTTTCACATCCACAAGACCCCCAATTATGTTTAAAGGATCCAGCATCCACTCCTCTCTGCTGCCCAGTTGAAGACATTTCCCTCTCGGATATTTCCAGCTGCTTGACCCTGCACCTCCAGAGCAGATCAAGTCACTTACCAAAGGAGAAGAGGTGGCATTTCAAGCCCCTGGCAGGAGGAGAGGAGCTGGAAGACTTGGGAGTGATTCTCTGTGTCTGCCTTCATGCCAAGTGTTGGGGCTGGCCATGGCTTTCAGAGAGCTGAGGGCACACTGGCTGATGCTCAGCCAGAGCCCTTTGTAGGGCATCCTGGTGTTAAACACCCCAAAGCTATAGGGAAAGCTCCAGAAGGATGTCCTATCATTCCCTTCCCCCAACTTCTCACTTCACCTAGGAACATGATGCTATGGAAAAAATTAAAAAAATGATCCACTCTCCGCCCCCTCCAAGTAGGCTAAGTGCTGATCTCCTTCATGTCTCTGATGTCTTATCACATTTCAGATGCTGTCACTACACCCAGCTGGGATATTTGCAGTGGAAATACCTCAGGAGAAATTAGAACAGTTTTGGTAAAAGTAAATATCCAGATCTCAGCCTCCTCTGCATTGCGATGTGATGGGATTTGGAAAGAGTAAAGAGATGTGTGAAGGAAAGAACTTGTTTATGCGGGAAGCTGCTGCGAAGCAGGACAAACCAGGCTTCACATCTGTGTTGCTGTGCCCAAGCTGTTTCCAGCGCAGGAGTTAGGCATTTGAAAACCACCTGCAGTGTAAAAAGCCATCCGTCCTCCTGGGGCTTTCTCTGCAAGCCTCTCACCGATGTTGTCATGAGGCAGTGCCCTAGCCCCTCTGTGTCCCTGTATGTCGGGGTACAGGCATTCTTACCCCTTTAGCCAATTTCTACTTCAGTCAATCAAAAATGTTGTGCCTTGTTGTACTACATGGTTGGCATGCATGTGTGCGTGTACTTTGCAAGTCATTTGCAGCTGATAATACCTCACAAGTTGAGGATGTTGCTGTATAGCCTCAAAACAGGAATATAACCTCAGATAAACAAGGGAGAGGGAGCTGGGGCTTGGACAGAGGAATCTTTTTTTTTTTCTTTCTTTTTTTTTTTTTCTGTCTTTCAGACCCAGGATATTGAGTTATTGCTTTCAAACGTGTTAGCTTGGAGATTGCTAGACCAGAGAGCTTGCACACATTGGTGGGATCAAGGATGTTCTTGCTGGAAAGATTGAGCTGCTGAATAAGTAATATATGGTTTTCTTAGAAAATTGCTTTCCTTCTCCAGGTGGTTGAGTGTTTGCCTTTCAGGGTCCAAACTGGTGTGTCTTTGGCCTTTGACTAAACCCTGGAAGCCTGGTTAAAAAACATAATGAAGTACTGAAACAAGTACTCCAGAAACAAGGCAGCAGCAGCAACAATAGCCTCTCCTACTGCAGCGTTTTCATTATAAAGCTAAATAATATTTACAAGATTTGTACATATGTCTCTAAGGAATTCAGAAAACACTTTTAGAAATACCTGTCCCTCTTTCAATTATCTCCTTTCAGCAAGTAGCACTATTGCTGCTCAGTGGGGTCTGAAACATTAATGACGTTTCCCAGCAGGGGCCCAGATGGATGAGGCAAAGTAGAAAAAAATGGTTTAGGCATGGAAAAAAGCATTGAAATCAGAAATCTCAAAGTTATGCTAAGTTTTGTAATTTTACTAGTTAATTTAACAGTTCATTTAACAACTGTTAATCAGTTTTTTAAAAATAATTCTCTCTAATTAGAAGCACTTAATATTATATTGGTATTCTTATTTAAACCTCATGGTTATCTTTCACTTGTGAAAACTATAAATTTAACCCTTTATATTGAAAACAGATCCTCACCATTTTGAATATAACTTTACAACATGGATATTAGATGTTCTGTGTAATTAATACTTTTAAATTATCATGACCTTTTATCTATGAACCGATAGAAGAAAAATAAATTAAACTTTCTATAAATCCATTCTTTGTGAAGATCTTTCAGATATGTTTACTTGAGACAAATTACTCATCCTTTATTTTTTTGAACTTGAGTGAACTCTCTAATAAACTTTCCCAAGCTTCAGATAATGTTAATAATTTAAAACTTCAGAAGGGAAGAGAACTATTTGTTTTCTCAAAAGGAAATTATCCTATCCTATCCCTTTTCCTGGTTTCAGGTAGTGATAATGGAATGTTCTCCAGAATTATCTCAAATATATTCTGTTTACTAATGCTGAACTAACACTTGTTATTAGAATTTTATTCTTGCTCTTCTCCTCTCTCCCCAAGGGCAGGATTGTTTGAGCAGTTCAGTTTTTAAATTACAGTAGACTTTTCCCCCTTCTATTCTAAATGTACCTGTCACTTGGTGTTATGTAGGGGAAGAAAAAATGATGGTTGCAGTATTGCACCTTGCAGTAGGAGCCTAATCTGGTGAAGTCCACAAGGGCTGAAGGTCTTTGCGTTCTTCCTTGCACATCAAGCCAAAAAAGAGAAACGTTTGTTTCCTGCATAGACAGTCTTTGTCCTTGTGCAGTAAACTTCTGCTGCATCTTGGACTTGAATTCCCCATCCTAACAGGAAGCAAGCACGTCTTTAAGAACCTGAGTGTTCAAAATGCTGATCGACCCAAGCTTCTGGAGAAGGGGAGAGTCATAGATGCTCAGTGTTTAACAGGGTGAATTTTTACTGCCTTTAATGCACCTGCCCTCCCCAATATTTTTGTTTTGTTTTCTTTTTCTTTGGTTTTGGCAGTTTTAAAGACTTTCTATTTCAGTATAGGTCAGGTGCAGTCTCATCACTGAATTCTCCTGAATTGTTGTGGAGTATGAAATCTGTAGCTTTGCTGCTGCAGCATAGAGCTGAAGGCCTGGAGCCATTTGATCCTACCAGGTTGTAAACCTTGCTAGGGTTGCTTGCAAAGAGATAAGAAAGGACTGGTAAGAATAAAGGTTTTTGAAGCTCTATCCAAAGCAAGGGAGACTGAAGGTAAGGAGCATCTGGGAGCACTAACCTGAAGGGGGCAGAGCAATTGCTTTGCTGGACACATTATTTTTATCTGCAGAATCAAACAGCCCTGAAATTATTTAGGCTTGGCACTGAATTGTTAACGAGCTTGTTGACATGAAGTTAAAAGATTTGAAAAAACAACATATGGGCTAAGATATGATAAGGACAGGATGCATCTCAGTCACAGAAATACTGGGAGAGAGTTATAACACGCAGTGCTTATATGACATTTCTTGAAAGCATGTCTTGTCTTTTTACCACCTGCCTTTTTGCAAGGGGGACTCAGGATAATACCCTCAAGGGAGATCTCTTCTCTCCTGCTGTTTCACATTATCAGCTTGCAAAAGGAAGGTGGTTGGAAACAGCCCAGATCCTAGAAGTCCCCAAGTTGTCTTGGCTCCAAGCTACCTGAAAGACTGCTTTGCTTAGGTGTGTTATCTCTATGGAAGTAAAAACACTTTTTTTTTTTTTTTTTTTAGAATAATCTGAGTCACTTTAAGGAGTGCTTTCAGAGAAAAAATAGCAAAGCAATGGACTAAGTTCTTGATTATTTACTGGCAACCAAGTTCTAATGCAGAAATATGAAAAAATCAATGCAGACTTCAAACATACCTTGCATCTACAGCTTGCTCTGTCTGTCATATAGGGCTTCTTTGTGGAAGTCAAGGAGACATTTTTGTCCCTCAGTCCTGTTTCAGAATTGAACCTCAGGTGGGTCTTCCCTGTGTCCCTTCGCCCTGACACTGCATGCCAAGCTGTTTCTCTCTGCTGCTGAATGCAGACAACTGGCCAAATAATTTACAAAAACTTCTAAGCCTCACCCACCCTCTATTTTCCCCTTAATCTGGGGATTAATACCCATTAAGAGAATCTTTGCAGTGCCTTTTTTTTTCCATATCTTGTTCTCCCACAATTGTAAATGCAACTATCCATCTATAATGTAGGATTCGTCTAAGGCTTTTCATAAAGTTTCTTTTAGAAAAACTTTAGATTGTTATTTAGTTTGCTAATCTTTTATGAATACTACCTACAGATGGAAGGGGAATGGGACATGGAAAAAATATCCCTCTTCAATTATGTTAATTTTAGGGTATATGTTTTTCTCAAACCTGAAGTGGTCCAATTATATACGTGCATGCTTTGATGTCATTTGGAGCTTGCAGATAAGTCTTATGCTTCATGTACAATTGTGGTACCTTTAGAGTCTCATCCTAAGATTACTCAAATTTATGGCCAAAAATGCATTTTTAGGATTTAACTGTGACCTCTTAGGAAGGAAAAAATATTGTCCTGAACTTAAATCATAAATCCTGATCAGCAGTCGAGTTTTTATCCGGTTTTCTTGCCTATGTCTACATGGCTTCCTGCAATACCATATGACTGCTATATCCCTGGTTCTTTAAATAGAAATTTACCAGTGATGCCACCATAACTTTTCCAAATAATATATGTTCACACCATGTTTAAGAGCTGCTAGTAAATTTTGATTCTTCCAGCACATAAATCTGCAACATGCTAGCAGTTGCTTTCCAAAATGGGAGAGGCTTATCACTTACAACTCACTTACAATCACCCTTCCAGGCTAGTTAGGGTAAGAAGTTTCAAGATATGATTCATCATGATATAGATGAGATTATGCTTTCAAATTCATCCTTGGCTCTGTCTCTTAACATTTCCACTAAATGCTGAGCTGACAGCTCATGTCAATGCACAAGCTTTGCATTTTGCCTTACTGTTATGAGACTTTGCAAGCTTTCTGCAATAATAGCAGCATTTTCCATAATAAATAACTAGTTTAAAAATTATTGTTGTATGAAGAAAGTTGCTGCAAAATTAGTATGCTCCTGAGAGGTCAAAAATAAGTTCTGTGGATAGAAACAGCATCTAGTGTGCCATGCAGACCTTCCTGTGCAAATTAGCTGTTATTTATCTGTCAGAAATAATCCTAGACATTGGCTAATAGAACCAAGATTTGGGAAAAGGTGGAGAGGGTTTGTCTAATTAGGTAGTTAAGGATATAATTCCTTACCACAGGTAATACTAAACAAATTTTAGTACACATTTGCTCCCAGAGCATTGACCCTGATAATGACATGTTAAAGAAAGAGAGAGAGAAACTCTTTTTCAATAGCACTTCTAATCTTATTAATAAGTGATTACATCTTGGCAAGGGACAAATATATAGAAAAATCAATAGTAATTCATTTGGATCACTCAGCAACATATGATATGATGGACCGCAAATCCATGCTGGGTTCCTGGTGACTCTGCTAGGGGTAGATATTTCTGTACTTCAGTTACTCCATGTCTTTCTTGAAAACTCTTAAAAACTGACATGAAGGAGATTTTTTGTTTTTGACCTGAAGATGTTATTTTCTGTTCTGATGTATTTGAAGGCTGTTAGACAAGGCAAAATTCCCTAGGATCCTGCCAATAGGTGTATTTCTCACCTTCTCTGACCTCAGGCTGGTTCTGTGTGACACCTGGCAATAGGCTGAAGGTCATCAAATCGTTAGTGGTGCTTCTATGATTTAGAAGCCATAACAGGCATAAGAAAGACAGATGATCTCTGGTCTTTCTGTTGGTGTGGGTTGGAGGCCTCCTTTCTCTGTGGGATTGTTTACTGTTTCCAGACATAGCCAAAGGTAGTCACAAATCTCCCTATCGATACATGGACTTACATCTTTTTTTTCCTAGGCTCTCTTTTCTATATTTAGCTATACATCCGTAAACTTCCAAATAAATGGATATCACCATCGTTAGCACTGAAGAAAGCTTAAAAGATTTGACTAAGCAGGATGTGGGTGGTAGGCTTATGTGAGTACTGCTTATACTGGTTCAGAACAGTTTTGGCATCTGTATTTCCTCATGGATTAGTTGGTATGAATAACTTTGACTTGTGATGTTGTTTATAAACTGTTCATTTAAAACAAAAAAGGCACTGGTTGCTTAGGTCATATGACATTTCTTTCTCTCATGGGACTACTGAGATCTTTCCGGTTTAAAACCCATGAAGTAAAAGCTCTGTGAATACTGTTAACAGTGCACTGAGTTCAATAAATTGTTACGTAAAAGATCTATGCACAATATAAGTTTTAATCAAAGATCTTTGCTTGGTATCAATTGTTATAATTCTACTGACACTGCTGTAGTTATCCTAGCCTATGTAATTTGAAGATATGTCCTTCATAATAAGACTTGCATGGTATGTTTGCTCTTTTTCCTAGGCATGTTTTTTCTGTTGTCTGTGTGTCTGAATTGTCTGTATGAATTTTTATTTAACAATCAATTTGTAACAAAGATTGTGAAAACCCTAGAGTTTTGTTTGCTGATGCTGCTACTGATACTTAGTCATAGGCCAAGGCCCACTCTACTAAGTACCGCACAAACTTGTAAGAGGGAGTTTACAGTCTAAGGCTAAGACAAGAGACAACTGATGTCAACAGCATGTAGAGGAGCACAAGGGAACAAGGAGGTTTTCTTCAGGCAGCTCAGCATGACTGTGCAGTGATCTTAGCACACTAAGAGCTCAACTGTTGACAAATTTTGTAGACACCAGGCGGGAGAGTGCTTCAAGGAGTCAAGGAGACATGTTAGGGATGTCTTCTGTTCGCTTTTTTTTTTTTTTTTTTTTTTTCTAGCAGCAATAGAAAAACATAGAAGGTGCTTGCTTGCTTAGAGAGATGTGTTACACATAACTTTAGGACATAAGTCAATGTACTGATTTGATCATGATATGATTAGACTATTGGTTCTTGTGGAAGAGGCCACCTTCCCTTTTGTGCAATTTAACAGATGAAATAAGGGACATTCAACTCACATCTGAAGGTTAGAATTCAGGGTTTGAAGTGTCAGTGGTATATAGTTCTTACAGTAGAAAGCTCTTCTTGTGCTCTGACAGAGCTCAGATCCCACTTTTAAGGCATAACATAAAGTCTGCTCCCTTGAGGTTTTTCATGTTCCAAGTGTAGGCTGACTGAACTCTCTTAAATGCTTTCCGTATTTTGGTGTATGTCAAGTTGTTCTGCAAATGCACTGAGTACATACTTATCTCAAACAAAACAACAATGAGAATTTTTAAAATAAATGACTGAATCAGTACTTTATGAGGACCATTTACATTAGACAAGTACTGATGGATCTTATGCCAAAGCTTTCTCTTTTGGACTATTGGCAAAATAAAAGGCTCATGTTTCGATATCTAAGGTCTAGTTAAAGACATCAGGCTGAAATATGCTGGAGTTAGATATAGCCATAATATTTTTGTATGGGCTCCATCAGCCAGAAAGTGCATGGGCCTCAGGAAATGAAATAACAAGCTTAGTAATGGCGGGAGCTTAGAGGGACAATATGGTTAATGTAATTAGAAAGAGTTTCAATCAAGGAACAAGTTCATCTTACAAGTGTTCTTCCACAGAGAAAGCACTTTCCATGAATGACTTTTGCTGCCCTGGCTTCTTGATCTTCATGCAAAATTAACTAAGACTCATCAAAATTTCATGGCCTATAAACTAAGCCACTTCAGTTTAGTGTCACCCAGATGAAATATTGAAGTGTGACCATGGCACTTGGTAATAAACTATCATTTCAAAAGAATGGGTGGGGAAACCTGTGGTGCTGAGGAAATAAAAAGCAATTAAAATATATCAAAGAGGAATCACAAGAAGGAATTAAGATTCCAAGGAATGACAGAGAAACTCAGGGAAATAATTCAAGGAAGAAATGTCATACTAACCTTTTAAAATATTAAAAAATTAATATATCTGAAATATCATCAAAACCCCAATCCTGAAAACAAATCTATATTCATGGGCCTTCATGTCTGTCTTTACAGTGCTCTTTAAAGGTGCAAAGCATTGATCTGGTGGCCTAAGGAGAACCCTAGAGAAGATGTAAGATCAAGTTACAACTACAGGGAGAACGATGTTGAAATTTATAGATCCTCTTTTTCTTCTGGATTAAATTTTGCATTACATATTAATTTATAACATAGGATAACACCCAGGAAATCTTTCAAGAAATTGCACTCTGAAAAGCCTGTTTATAGCTGGCACAAATCTGTTTAGCAGGCTTATTTATCAGATTTACTTATGTTCCTGGACAACTGAAAGGTGTTGATAGATGTAATGCGTCTGCTAAGCTCCAAACAGCTGCTTGTTGCTCTTGTAGCATTCATGAATGCTAGCTTGTAAAATGTAAATGATTGACTGATTTAATATCAGCGTTTATTTATTTATTTTTGATGTGGATTTGTATGAATATGTCAACACCTATGGGATTATCTTTGAACAATGGTCACAAACCATTAAGTACTGCTGGTGTTCCACCTCTGTCATCTGGCAACTTGCAGACAAATTCTGTTGAAAACCCATTGAAAAGCAAGTTATAAATCACTAGCTGATGCTGTTAAGTGTCATGTGGCATTTACAGTATTTAGGGATGTAAATCATTCATAATCCAGTATAAAACTGAAAAGAGCAAATGAGTTTGTCTCTGGTTAGAAAGAATAAGGTATCGATTACCATAACAAATTAACAACTTGAAACCTGATATATGTCCTCTGAGAGCTGTGAACTGGAACAGTCATGTATTACACATTAGCCTCCCGAGATTTAAGAGCAATTGCAGTATAAGAATAGCTAGTTATTAGAATAGTTCTGTAAAAATGATTTTAATGGCATTTACTGCAGGGCTAGAACAATTACCAACCTGCAATCAAACTAATAGCTTTTCATTAATTAAGATAGTTGAGCAAGACCCTGTCTTCCCAGTTTTGTTGTGGGAAATTATGCTGAGTACACTTTTTATGTCAGATAGGTGTGTGACAATGTGAACTATTGCAGGATGGTAGAGGGAGCTAAAAAACACTTGGCACTTCCAGAGACATTGAGATGGTTAGATGTCAGCTCTTGATAGGACTGGATTTGCATAGGGAATGGAAACTTACAGGGAAAATGAACCTAGAAAATCTGTGGGAGTGCGTGTGTGTGTGTGGGGGGTATAGGTTAAACCTCTACTGGTAAGCACTTTAAGGATGCTTATATCTGCTTTGGATTTTCTCTCCTTTCTTCCTTCATTATGAAGAGTGATTTCACCAGCTAACAGAATAAGATGTTAGTATAAAAGAGCACTAGTTTGAATCAATATCCACCGCTACCCAGCAAGCAGCTTTCAGAATAGTACTTCCAATGTTGCTAATCCTATAGGAGCCCGGAAACTGCAAAGGAACAGGATGAACATTCATTCATATTTTTAAGAAACTTCTCTTTGACGGTACTCACACTTACACACTGTCTTGTTTATGCAAATATTTTTGTAAAGTGGTTTGTTGGCAACAGCATTCATGGAAGTTGAAAAACATAGCAAGTACCACAAATGATGATAGATTTCATTTTTCAGATCCATGGTAGGGTGTGCAGGGAAAGCCATGAATTACATTCATAGTCACAGAACAAAAGCACATCATTTGATTATTTTGTAAACCAAAATGCTTTCAGTTGAAGATGCTCAAAACTTCCAAGATATATTTTTTTGATCAACTACAGGTAACTATTCTTCCCACAGGCTTCTGGGGCTACTTAACACTGCAGATACTGTGGTATGTTGCTAGACATTTTGAAAGTTTCTGTGTTTGTGATGAGTTGTTTAGCTGGTCTTATAAGCATTATAAATGATCCTTTTTGCTTGGGTATTGAAAGAAACAGCTGGTAGACCTATGAAGCTAGGGAGTTTCCAGGATGCCAAAGGAGAGATTCTTTAGGTTTACACCTGAAATGAAAGCAAGCCTTCTTGTCCCTCCTTTAAGCTTCCAGTGGTGAGCTTTCATACGGAGGAAAGTGGTTCAAGATGTATGATGGTAAAAATTGAGTTTAGTAATTAATTAATGAGGGACAACATAATATACCATTGTGATTGGCAAAATGGAGTTTTCTGCTGAGTTCTGGCAGAAAGCAGGACGTGATGGGGCTGGAAAATCTTAGTGAGTACTCAGGGAGCTTTGTCTGCATGGAAATTCTCTTTTTCCCCTTGGCAAATCTCCCAAACTCCTTATCTAGTCTGATCTGGCTTGGGCAGAATGTCTAATACTAGAGTAAGTTGTTGCTGTAGTGAAGTTGATGATGTGTATTGATAATATTTCATGTTACATGAATATAAGAATTACATAAAAACTCACTGGAACTCTTGAACTAGTTGAAGACTAATAATGTGCAGAGAGCTAGGAACATCTGTGAAAACTGCTGCTGCGGTTTTGAGAAACTGAAATGCCCTAAAGAGTTATTTATTTGGTGACATATGACAAATTGTTCTATGAGGGCTTGGCGATTGCAACTTAAAAATAAATTAAAGCCTCTCTCTGGGTGTCCTACCCAATTTTGGTATACAACACTCTAAACAGGAGTCTTGGCTGCCTGGAATGTGCAGCGTTTGAAGAACCAATTAAAATTATAAAACTCTTGTGAAATTTCCCATCAACATTATTACTTTTTCACTTTGTTACCTTGTATTTTGTATCACTATCTGTTGTGGATATGTTTCTCACACTAATGAAAGTGGGGTTAGTTCTTAATGAGTGGAAGTATTCACTAGTGTATCTGCTTGAGGGTTTATGTGCCAAAGACTGCTCCATCCTTCTCGTCTTGGCTGTGGCACCACTCCAAGGGAATGAGTGGTGGATAAGAAATGGCTTCTGCCCTTCTAACTTGTATCCATAGATGATCCAGTCCCACTTCAGACTGCAGGAACTTTTTCAGCTGACTTGGCGTCTGACTCGGCATCGGTAGCTTCATGTGCCACCCTTGTGCATGGACAGTTGTCTCACTTTCCTGTGCCTAATCATCAATCAAAAAAGTTGCCCAAAGTGGATGAAATGTTCATTTTCACTATGGTTGCCGTAGAAAATTGGGTTTTGAACAGATCAGTTCAGTGGAAGCACTTCTATTGAGCTCGGAATTGATTTGGAATGACTAAGTGAGAGATTTTGGCACAGTAATGTTCGCATTCATACCCATCTCATAAGCTTCAAGGGGAAAAGTTTTTTTTTTTTTTTTTTTAAAGGGTGATCACCTTTCTTTATTTTTCCATTATAACCTGGGGCTACTGCAGAGTGGATGAGGCTTTGGCTGGAACAGTAATATCCCCACAGTGTAATGATCTGGTTGTGCAGTGAATTCCCTTGTTTGGTGCCGCAGCCTTTGTAGATTATGCTGCTGGTTGGTGGAGTTACCTCCTCTGTGGGAATCAAAGCACCCACTCATTTCCATTTCTGGTAAGGAAATTAATATCCTACTGATGTAACTGTATATTGCTTTTAATTGGTTTAATATTAAACTATCAACTACTTGAATGAAATGTTGTTGGGAAGTTTGTTTCTAGAAGGCAGTTTGTCTCTGGACAATTACAGGGTGTTTATTTCTGTGTTATTGATTCACAGGAGGGAATATGTCATGTAGAAAACGCTATTTTCAGAGAAAAAAATGACCCTTTCATAAAACAATGAGCATTTTTTCTTAAATAAGATGGCTGACAAAAATGATACCACCAAGTTGGTTGGTAACTAATGTGTCCAATAAAAGAAGTGGGTAAATATTTATGAACTGTACGTCAGGAGCAATCAGGGAGAACTGTCAGCTTAAAACATGCAAATCATCACTTTTGACTTTATCAGACCCGTTATTAACTTCCTAGAACAGCGTTTCTTTGGGTTGGAAAGCCCTTCAGGAAGGGCCTTCCCTCACTGTAACCAGCTCAGAGTTGTCAGCCAGCTCTCTTCCCATGAATATCAGGATGGCTACTTCCATGTCACCTTGTACCATGACTCTGTCAAGATCTCACGAGGTGGACACAAGCCTGGTGTAATGAGCTATTATTGCTTGAGCAAACTATTCCGTGAACGTCTCTGGATGCTGCAGCAGATGACATTAGGAATTCAGTTGATGACATTCTGGTCAGAGACAGCATAATACTTGTCCTTCAGCATGATGTCAGGATACATTGCTGCAGAACAAGGTGTAAAGCTGCTGCTAAGACCATCTGTAGGTATTAAAGATCTCATGGCTTGTTTTGTAAAACCTGCATTATCTTGTAATCCTTGCTACATTTCCACGTATGTAGGTATGCCTCAGGAAACAATCTCTCTGCAGTGTTTTTAATTCTGATGAGGAAGAAATACATGGATTTTATGTATTTAGAAGAGAGTTTGACATAATCTGCTAAGACAACTGGCACTCACAGGTCTATGTATCTCACCTCAATACTCCTCTAGTGATCCCAGTAGTGTGTGTTTGGATAAATCATGTCTTCAGAAAAGCATCCAGATTTGATTTAGAGACCTCTAGAAATGCAGAATCTGGCACATCTCCAGACTTTTCTCACTGGTCAATATCTTCCCTACTAAAACCATGTGCCTAATTTCTGACCAGCCTCAGCTCCCAGTAATTCTTTCTTGACATACCTTTCTCTAGTAAAGAGTCATTTCCCACCTGGTAAAGCTTGCCCAGGAAGGTCCTTAGATACTGTAACCAAGTGACATCTGAGTCTTCTTTCTGTTGAGCTTTTAAAATGCCTTGTGGTTCAGAGTTATCTCCAGCCCTTGAATCATTTTTGCAATTCTTTTCTGAGCCTTCTATATTTTCAAAATTCATTTTAAAGATTTTGCAGACTTTGTGTGAGATATAGTGGGGGAAGATTCATACATAAACACATGCATAAATACAAGTGATGTATTTTGGACTGATTTCATCTTAAGTACTGTATGAAATAAAATGTAGGTGCAGCCTTTCACATATTAGATCATATTTAAAAATAAGATCTCTACCATGTATTTGAAACAAATGTTATACCTACAGGACTTGAAAAGGTGCACTTCATCAGAATAATGTGGTTAATGGGTGTTTTGCTTTCATGGCCATCCCCAAATTATTGAGAAGTTCTTGTGGTCTGATCTGAAATACGTTTAGATATTTTTTTTGGCAACATGTATTAAAGGCAACTCTTTCAGGTTGACCATGAAATTTTCTGAAGCAAATAGTATTGTTTAAAAAATGCTAATGTAATTTTACACTTCTTAAGATTTTCTCCATTTTCTACTGCAACTAATTGCAGGGCTGGACTAAGTAATTTGTAAATGAGCATGCATATCAACTGATAAGATTTTGTACAGTAACAAAGAAAGTTTGCACAACTGAATACATCCGTCTTGTGTGTAAGGCTGCTTTGAAGCCGTGGCTCCCATAACGAAGGTGTAGACTAGCTCCTGGCCTGATAAAGGGGGGCCCATCTCCCCGTGTCTCTTCTGGGGGGAGCAGAAGGAGCTCTGTTTGGCAAAAAGAAAAGGAAAAAAACAACACCCAAAGACTGGGAGGTATTGGCTCGAGCTGGGGCAGGTGCAGGGATAGTGGGAGAGAGGGGGCAGAGACCCACCAGGCTAGGACAGGGTCTTTGGGCCCAGGAGGTGAACTGGAGACATGGGTCTTTGGTGGGGCTGAGGAGGGGACAGAGCCAGGGAAGGGAGCCAGGGAGGGCCCCCAGCAGGGCCTAGGTGGAGACTGGGACAGGCAACGAGACGAGCTGGCCTGTAGGGAGGGAGGTAGAGGGGGAGTCAGATCCAGGCTCCTAGAAAGAAATCACGGATCTCCATGAATTCAGTGCAGCAAATAGATGACTGCCATGAGCACCTGGATGTCAGTGCCTACAAAATAGATGGGTGCCACTGGCTTTGACTGTGACAGTCTTGAATGTCAGGCCCAGGGCTGTTGCGTCACACCAGCAAGGGGTGAAAAAAGCACCATTAGGGACAATGCGATCCAACTGAAGTGACTTGCCTGGTACTGTGTCCAAACTCTGACACAGCAGCAGACACCAAAAGATCTAGCTCCTCACTGGCCAGGCCTGTATGCCCTCAGCAGGGCTGGCGTCTGCGAAGTCCAGAGTGAGGGGAGAGGTTTTGATATCACTACAGATCATGGTGGGTGGTACTGACATAAAGCTTTGAAACCCTGGTTTTATGCTGGGGTGCTTCTTGAGCATTTTGTTTGAAAGGTGACTGCCACTGCTACAGCATTTTGTGTTGTCCTCTTGCTTGTGCTCCCCTTCTCCCACTGATTTGGTAGGTCCACTCTTTATTCTCCTATTTTGTTGGCAGGGTGTAGCCTGCATAGCAAACACCGCTTCTTCAGTTACACTTTACACTGGGTATTACAGGCTGACACTGACTCCTGATGGGAGGAGGGGGAGTGATTTATGGAATTACCATCGAGAAAGAAACCACTGATTGCAATATTCCCCTTCAAACCTCACTCCACACCCCCCAGCCAGCCACTGTTGCCTAACTGGGTCCAGATGGCTTCAGCTCAGCCTGACTCTTTTTCCTAGCATACATTTATAATGCCACCAACCCATGCAGCAGCCAACTGTTGTGATTGGGCAATATTACTGTCATTACATTCTTCTGCTTGGCATGCATGGTGGTTGTGTTTTCTCTCAAGTTAAATTGTACATTTCTTATTTTTTTTCTTCCCTGTTTGCTTGTAATGAGGCATTGAAATCATGCTCCATTTCTGCCTGCAGACTGTTTGTCCACAAAACTGAGCCAAGGGACACAAACCGTGGTGGGAGAGACAGGACAGGGAGCAGGTTAAGACCATGTCTGTGATACTGTCCTCCCCCTGGAGAGCAGGGGCTCCTGGTTCAGCCAGAGCAATCTGTAGGTGACTGGGAGATGGGGGGTGACCTGCAAGTTGATATGGAGAAGGGACTATTTAATTTGAATTTTGAAAAAAGTGTGCGCTTTGTGGCTTTAATCTAACCATCTAACTCCTCTGGCTTCTTTCCATTGGGTCTCTTGCTGACACCCATGATTGTATATAGGTGAACTGAGTCTTTCACACTCTATCTTAAACTGGGTCAGGAACCCCTCTTTCCCCCTCCCTCCCTTTGGGGGATCAATAAGAAGTCAGATTTCTTCTATAATGACACAGATGTGTGTCATGTTAAGGGGTGTAGCTGATTAACTGTTACGGGTCCGGTCAGATTCAGGGTAGCCAATTAACCGTTATGGGTCTGGTTGGATTCAGGATACTGAACTATCACAATCACAGATTCACCAACAACGTATAACTGCCCTTAGCATTGCACTACCACTGTCACGGACTCACCAATAATGTATAACCGCCCTTACTCTAGTCGTGTTCAATGAGAACTATCACGGCTAGGAACAACGCAATCAAGTGCAATTTATTACAGCAACAGGTACACAGGTTCTTTGGATTGCTGGCAATAATTTACTGTCTGCAAAAGCAAGCTAGCATGCATGAAATACACAGGTGCGCAGCCTGGAAATTAACGCGTTAAAAGGCACAAAGACTCTATAGAGATTTCTAAGTTTCCGCAGAGACACAGTATAACTAAGTGTTCAAATCTCACCCAAAGGCGTCCCAATGCTGGGGGGGGGGGGGGGGGGAAGGATCAGCTCGCTGACTGATCCCAGGAGTCAGGAGGTCCTCAGGATGGTGTATTCCCTCATGATGGTATCTCCCCTGACGGTCGTATCTTCCCTAACGATGGTATCTTCCCTAACATCTCCTTTCTCTTAGGCCGATTTATATTATTTTCTATCTTTTAGGTGGAGCTTGAGTGACTCTAGTCAAGCATATCTTAGTTATGATTGGTGAAAAGTCTCTGTTTAAATGTATATGCTCCAAAAAATTCAGAGCACATGCTCAGTGAGGGGTGGTCGCACCTTGGAGGCAGGTAGCTTTTGGGATGGAGGTGTGTTTTGGTATTATAATGATATTATAATGAGCAAAAGTACACTGGAGTACAACATTTGTCAAAACATGACAGGTTGTTGGCTCAGGGTAGCAAAAAGTGCGGCTTATTGGTCTCGGTGTGCACAAGAACAATCGAGTCCCCACCTGGTCACAGAGCCTAGCCGTGGTGTCTCCACTCCACTCTACTGTTCCTTAGAGCCAGCACACCAGCTTCCCCCACTGTGATAGCATCTAAGGTTGGAAGCCTAGGGAACACTCAGGCAATGCAGCTACGCCCTACCCTGAAAGCCTCTTCAATGCTGTACATTTTCTTTAAAATGTGAATATTAGTATTATTTTCCTAGTTACTTTAGGCAATTGCACCACAATGTGAAAACCTGAGTGTGCCTTCCTCCTTAAAAGGAGTCAGTGAAAGAATGTGCAGGAACATGGAAAAAGCTGTGACTATAATACCCTGTTTATCTGGCTCTAAGCCTTCCTGCTGCAGTGATCCCAAATCAAGGAATACACTTTCTTGATTATTATCTTACTAATTCTTTATTTAGCACTTATTAAAACTCTAGAATTTGCTTTCATTATAGAAAGTGTCCAGCAATTAAGCTTGAGGGAGCAAGGAAGCTTATGGGATAGTTCAATTACTGTTTGCAGAAGTAGCAGATGTTTACCCTTTCACCTGTGGCCCAGGGAGAATGCCAAGCCTATTTTGGACCATGTGGGGTAATCTCATTTAACTTGTACAGAGACAATGCAATCATATCGTCAAGGGTTGCCTGAGCAATCCAGATTACTTTAGAAAGTCACTGCAGCTACTGTCATGGTTTCCTCTGGCCTTGCACCGCACAGGTAGAGAGCTTATGCCATACAATCAACATTGTAATGCCTGTTATTCAAGCTGTGGTCCTTTAGTGTGCACAGATGGGAGAGATCCCTGCCGAATAGTACTTATAAGGTGCTTTGCCACAGGAACCTACTTCTGCTTTTCAGAGAATGAAGTAGGCTGCTGATTTTGTTTGCATTACCCTGCTGAGTTGCTGGCAGGACAGCTGTTGTGCCACCCCTTGTTCCCTTCACACTTGTACTCTCCCCGAGGAAGGCCAGAGATGAGCTTGTTTTGAATCCAGATGTATGTGGAAACATTGCCAAGGAAAACAGTTTTCAAAGTTATCCAGGAAAATTGTAACTGAGACAGGATAGCTATACTGGCATAACTTGGTTACACTAAAATGCGTGAGGAAGACATCAGTATCTAGGAAAACTGGAATATTAGACTTCATTTCCAAATAAAGTTATGCTGTATATACATTTATTTGCTGTATGCGTTTTGGAAGCACAGTAGTACAAGTTACTTTTTGATAACAATTGATACTTCTCTACAATATATTGAACTGTAATATTTTCCCCTTCCATAGAGCATATTGCATGGAGGAGCAGGCATTTCTTGAAGCACCTCATGGGAAAAAAACTTTAAAAGAAAACACATAGAAAAGGAAAAATTCACTCTGCCTCAGTCTTCTCATAGGCAGCCAATAAACCAGCCTTCAAAGAGACTTCTGAGACTGGCTGACAAGAGGTTGCCTATAGGCACAGTAGCTGAAAAAAGCTGGCTCCTCTTTGTAGCAGATATGTGTTGGAAACAGGTACTTTGCTTTCTATGCAGGCAGGAGAGAGGTGTTGAAAACAGCGGGCTGATCCTTGGGAGAGCTCAGCTACACAAGTTTTAGGAAGATGGAGAAGGCTAGAGACAAGTTTGGTGTCTGGCATATTTTGTGTAGCTCTCAGCATCACACCCTGAAACAGCTTCAGAGCACTGTTTGCCTCCCGGGGTAATTCTGGGTAGGTAGGGGGTGGTCTGCCAGCACAGCATGTCTACCGTCATTCATGTTAACTTCCAACACTATTTCTTACAAGCCCATGGCTGCTGCAACTTCGTTCAGTCTAACAAGCTAAGACGGACACAACTGAACTGATACTACAGGATACAAACACGACATCTGTATATTTCAGCACTGACATCCCCTGCTTAATAAATGCCACGTTGATTGAAGTTTTGAGATTGATCCTGATCAATAATGAGGATGAACATTTTCTTACTGTTGTCCTATTTCTGAATGTTGAGAGCCAGACAGAGCTGGGGCCTAAGCCCACGTTTGCAACATGCATAAGGAAATGGTGTTAGCTCTTTGAATTTGTAAGACTAGTATGCTTGTTATGACTTGTGCTAGACATTTAGAGTTCTTGGCATATTTGCTTGTCTGCTGGAGGGTCTGCAATTCTGTGTGGCACAGCTGAGAGAGATTGCTCACTAGAAAAACTCCCAGTATGCCTTGTCTTACAGATACTGCATTTGCTTGCTCACCCCTTGTTGCTTACAGTACTTTAAGGTAGGGTAAACGCTCTTGAAAGTAACAGTGAAAAGTGAACCATTGCAGGACAGCACAGATGTAAGCTATGGAAGTGCAAGAGACACTAATTCCTGGCTCCTGACTCCTCCAGGGGTCCAAACTCAGCAGGAGTGATGGACCCTGGCTCTCTCCAAAGCAACGTAACATCAATCTGTTGCCATCAATCAGTTAGCAGTAGCATCTTCCCTCTTTGAGGAAAAGGCTCTGTTAGTTCCCGTTGTATACACACCGAAACTGTGCCACACCTAAATGCTGTAAACCACTGGACTACTGGATTAAAGCAGACAGAACCACCACTTCGAATCAGAATCATTAAAGTTGCAAAAGACCTCCAAGATCATTTTGTCCAACTGTCCTCCTACCACCAATATTACCCCTAAACCACACCCCTAAGTACCACATCCAACTTTCCTTAAGCACCCCCTGAGACGGTGACTCCACCACCTTCCTGGGCACTTCACTTTCTTTCAAGGCTGGTCTGACTGGTGTGCTCTGAGGCAAGACATGACAAACTATGACTGAGTGTAGTGCTTCAGATAACGTATGCAACAACCTGTCAAGACGCGTGTGCCTGTACATGGACAGACAAATCCCGACAGCACTTCACTGCTAGACTCTCCTGCGTCTGGGGTTTGACCCCTGGGATTGGGAATTTGGTGGACTTGATGTTTGGTCTCAGATGCTCATCTCCTCATGAGCACTTGTCCTCACGTTGATAGCAGTCCGTGGAGGAGCCATTCTTCACAGGGTGTTATGACTGTTGGACCTTTTCAGGTTGTGAAGGTGGCAGTAATTGTCCTGGAGGCACCAGTTACTTTGCTCAGCTAAGGATTTAGACCTGTGTTTGTGTTGCCGGCAACTTAGTAGGGTATAATGAAGTTGGAACTGCCTTTTAATTTTCTTCAGAGGTTGGTCGAGTTATGATTGTAATTTGGACCTGATTCTGAAAAGAATCTCAGATCTTTGTGATAGGGCATATGATTTAATTCACTTTAATTTAATTTTGACGCTGGCAACATTCTCATTTACAGTGCATATTTCCAAGTGTATAAATCTATAGGAATGACACTGGCTCAGAACCTTTACTAGGCAGCCTGTCATAACTAACACCTATTAGTTAAATTAATGAAACAACGTACACTTTTAGTGCTTAAGAAAGAATCTGCACCTTAAATATAAACCACAAAGACCCTCAAATGGTTATTTAATTAAATTCATTTTTTCTTTTCAGATACTTTCTCTAACATTTCCTTCTTTCCTCAGGTAGAGCATTCTTACAAGAAATGTGAATTTAAGACAGTAAAATCAAGGAAAAGGCAAGTTATAGTGTAGTGAGTACATTAAAGCTTACTTGATGCTCCTCTTCTAAGTGAATTTTTATTTCTAATATAAAACACTGAGGAAATTGAACTCTGAAAATATTTCTGTGGTGAAAGGTGAACACAGATCTTCAGTGGGAGCTGATGTATGTAAATAGAACATCAAAATGTGTTCTTGTAATGGCTTTATGAATTAACTAGAAGCTTTATGAATTATGGTGTTATGTCACAGCATCTTAACTTTCATTTCATTTCTTGAAATCTGTCCATTTTGATTCACAGTGGTTTTTGATTGTGCTTTGTTTCCAGATGGTGAAGAGAGGCCTAGAAAATGCAGGAAACCTAGGACATATCTTGAGCTCTTGTGACTTATTGTAGGTACCTTCAGTCAGTGGAGCAGAGTGAACTTCTGGTCTGCCATTTAAATCCTGATATATAAGAATAAGAGCACTATACTTCCATGCTTGGATCTTGTATGAAGAGTGGTGTCTAGAGCTAACCACAGCAGCTTGATGATTAATGAAAAAATTATTTTGCCAGAGAAATCAGAGTGGATACATCTACTGTAGGTCTTAATGCTTTGTGTTATTAATACACAATTAGCAGAAAGTATTTAACACATTTAGTAAAGGTCACTATAGATGTTTTCCATTTAATCAAAACTATATATAAAAAAAGTTATTTACATGAAAGATTAGAAGATTAGCTTTGGGTAAGAAACGTAAACTTGTAACCAGAAATAAATATGTAGCATGTCCAGTGTAGGCTTTACAAATGTGCTAAGTACATTGAGTTAATTGGTAATTAACTCAGGGTAAAGCCTACAGATAGTCTAAACATATTGATTGCCAACTCTTCCTTTTCCTGGAACAGAATCACTGTGCAATGCTGAGTTGAATTAAAATAAAAGAGCACTACAGAATATAATTTCTGCAGCAGACTGAAGACATTTCTATGGTGTGGCATACCACTGGAACAGGACAGTAGCCATGAAAAACTGTTTAGAAGCATGCTGCACATTTTGTGCTCTAGAAATCAGAAAGATCTGTAGGAAGCACACATAAATAAATAAGATAGGGACACAGTAAAGCTGTGATTTTACTGTAATTATAAACGGCCATGGCTAGAATAGACCCTCCACATCTGTTGTAGGACTAATTTTCAGAAAGAAAAAGAAATAAACTGGCTGCAAAGCACATATTCTTTGAACATTAGCACTCCAAGCTGGGGCATAAGAAACTGGATAGAGGGAAAAAATGCATGCTTCAGGAAACCACAAATGCCAACAGATGCATGTTCTGGGAAACCGCAAATGCCAGAAGATGCATAAAGGGCTGCTCCATTAAGTTATACATTATCCTGTGATTTGTTCAAGAAGAGTGGCTATCTGGCATTTTTTTTTTGTAAATGAATTTAAAACTCTGTGGCATATCTCAATAAAAAGTAGACTGATTAAAATTATAGTTTATTTCCTTCGTTTTACACGAAGGTGATTGTATCCTTCACTGCATTCACATTGAATCATATACAAGTCTAATGCAATTCAGTCACAAAAGGTGAGACTTGTCTCACTTAATTTTATATGTTCACAAAGCAGAAGTCTACATCTGAACTGGTTGTCTCGCCTCCTTTATGACTGTGGAGACAATGGAGAGTCTGGAGATGTTTCTAGAGAATGATTCATCTGCTCTATTTCAGACATCTGTCCGAGAAGGAGATGAATTATACCCTGGGAGCAACTATTTCTCCTTGGCTATAAAGAGAGTTAGACAACTAGCTCAGATGAAGATGTCTGTGCTATAATTGTCTAAGATCAAGCAAAATGAATCCCATGTGAGGTGACACAAATTAACACCGTGTGCACCCTTGCCATGGCACACTTCCAAAAGCCTCCCACTCTGCGACTCTAGCACATTTGCTTGCACAGTCAACTGGGGCTCCCTTTTCCCTAGCACTGGTGGCAAGGTTTCCTCATTTCCCATTGCAGGTTTGAAATACAAAACCCTGTGGGCACCCATGACCATCAGCATTGTTGGCTTGAGGTGGTCCAACCCACTCCTGAGGTGTTCCCAGGACCCCTTCTGACCTGCAATAAAAGATGAAGAGGCTCCCGCACTTCTTCAGGTTTTAGCTAAATCACTGGTATTGCATGGTGCTTTTGGGTTGCTATAATGTTAAGAGCTACCTGCTGGCTCAAATGTTCCCATTTTGAGTAGCTGTCACCCTCCTCAAACATCATCCGTAGAGTATCTTGACTGAGCAGGCTTTCAGGAAGGTCTGTGGGCAACATCAAATAAAATAACAAGCAAAGCAGAACTCAGCTGCCTGACTTTTCAAAACATGCTACTAAGACATCTGAAATATTGTCTCTTGCACAACTCTGCTCCTCTGAGAGATCCGAAAAGGAGTTCATTTTCGTACTTGGTATGTACTTTTGCTGCTTGAGATATTTCTTTCTGCCTCTCATTAATGCTCTTTCCATTCCCAGAGGGAGAGTGCTAGGTAAAGTGACCAAGAAAAGCTTTCTTGATGCTCCCAACTTCATGAAATATTAATGCTTATTGTATTTGAGCCTTTTGTTTATTTAATATTTGCCCAGGGACAGTGTAAGCTGTCCATACTGCTTTCCATCTGAGTTACCAATGCGGGAAAAGGGAACAACTTAATATCTCCCTTATTAATATTTTTAGTACAACAAGACAAAAACAAATAGTCCAGTTCTGTTATATATCATTCTTGTTTATATGTGCAATGTAGATGGAAAGGGTGAACGTTCAATATGAGTTTTCTTTCTCTGGTTACCGGGACCTATGGACAACATTTTTTTTTTAAAGATAAATTCCAGAAGTTAGATGCCTACAGTAAAAGGGTTGAAATATCTTTCTGACTGCATGGTCCTTTGTCCATGTGGAAGAGCAAGTGGGAGAATACTCCACACTCTCCTGGCTCCTCAGCTATCTATCTTCTCTGTGTGTGCTGTGAGAAACCACGTAGAATCATAGAATCATAGAATCATCTAGGTTGAAAAAGGCCTTTAAGTTCACCAAGTCCAACCATCAACAGGACCTGCTGAGTCCCATCACTAACCTATGTCCCTTTGTGCCATGTCCACAAGTCTCTTAAATACATCCTCAGATGGGGATTCCACCACTTCCCTGGGCAGTCTGTTCCAATACTTGAGCGATGTGATGCCCTGGGAATGGGTTTGGCATTGGGCATTGTAAAAAGCCCACAGCAGAAGCACTAGGGTTTCAGCTCCAGCTCTGCTTTCCGTTAATTGATGAAGGTGGGAGATGTCAATGAAGGCAGACTCCTGGAAATGTTGCTGACCTCCTGGAAGAGCTGAAGACTCATTTCTTTTCCTCCCTGTCATTTTCCTTTTCCTGTCATTAATAATGAGTGTTCCTCAAATATATGTTTGACTGGCCTACTCAATTGAACTAAAGACCAGTTCAATTTATCTGGAAGCCACCATTACAGTGGCTTTTAAGTGAATAAACTGTCTCCTACTTTCTTTAATGACAGTGCTATGCACATACTGATCTTCTGCAATTGGAAAAAAAAAGTCATAAAATAAAGTTTTGGAATTAATTTTGAATGAATGTAATAGCTAGAATTTCCATCCCTGGATAATTCTTAACCCTAGTCATGCCTCTAGGCAATAACTATTTTTTTTTAATGTATATATACATACCTTTAAAGCCTGCCATATTTGTAATACTGGTGTTATTATTAGTGATAACAACAACAATAATAAAGTAATAGTGTCTGAGCTAAGTATGTCACCAAGATTCAGGCTTTTTATTATTTCTATGATGTAAATTTGTACTTAGTCCTCAGCTGTTCTCCCCAAATAAATGCTGAGCTTGAATATGAGGGCCAGTAAACTTGCACAGTTTTCTCCAGCTGCCTTGGCAAAAATAATACCTGTGGGAACCAATGAAACATTTATTGCATGTTACTCCTACTGTGCCACTATGACATTTCTCCAAATGTGGTTGTGTAGAGAATAAAGATATACTTATTAATTTACTTTGTAACATTATGATAATAAATTAAGTTCTCATGTTCTAAGTGTTGTATGATAGATTCTGGTAAGTGTTTAATTCTCAAAAGGGTCCTGCAAACTGTATACTTGCATTTTCATTCCTGGCATTGAATTGGCTAGATGTCAACCAAACTGAACCATTTATTGCTTTCAAAGTATTACATTTTCTAGCTGGTATGGAAAAAGAGTGGTGATCAGAGCTAGGACAAATATTTGTCTATATTTCCCACACTATTAAAGACCTCTATTATATTCTCCACTGGCTTTTCTCTTTGAAAAGGAAAGACCCTAGTCCACCCATCTGCTCCTACCATAACCATCCCCTGTTTTATGGCATGCCTTTGCTTTTCTGCCCCTTCCTCAGGAGGCAGATCACAAGCCTGCTGTCCTTCGTGGCACGGGGCAGGGCAGCAGTGGCAGCAGTGTGTCTGGTGGCCACCTACGTCATCTCTCCCAGGGGCATCCGTCACCTCCTGCTCTGCTGGCACCATGGAGTCCTCTAAGGCAGGGAGTGATGCTTCATCTCCCTTTTTCATGCAGGTTGCCTCTGCTGGGGACCACCTACAGGCTGGAGGAGATTGTGAGCTTTCTGGGGCCACAACTGTCTTTCTCATCTGTGCTTCTCCAGAAATACTTGAATAGATGGGGAGTGGAGGCATATCTTTTACCCTGAGAGAAGCAACAGTGGTTTTCAGTATGTGAACCCACTGGAATAGCATTTTTTTTTTCAAATCCTGCTATAAAGGTGTGCTAAAACATTTGAAAGGTGCTAGGTTGCATGTTCTTTAAAAGTAATTTGCATTCTTAAGGAATCAGAGGAAGAAAAAAGGAAACGATATAATTGTGCGATATCAGTGGGATGGAACATGTATTGTACGGAGGGGTATAATTAGGACAGAGGGGAACGAAAGCCAAAAACTTCCTAAAAACTTCAAAATAGTGGATCTTTAAAGGGGGTAGCAGTTTAAACAGGCAAGCAGTAGCAACTGTCTGGAAAAAGTGAAAAAAAACTTCCATGGGGAAAAATTAAATTATTTATTCAGCAGTACTCTTTGCTGCTTGCACAGCAAAGTGAAAAATATCTGGCCAACCACAGAGCTGGTTAGAAAAGTCCAAAGAATTATTAATTGCATAAATTATGCAATGAGAGAAGCAAATGCTTTCCATCAAATGTGTCTGTCAAAGGATATTGTCTCTTTTGAAAAGGAACAGTTGGGGATAATAAGGAAATTGCAGCGAAATTAAACAAATTCCTTGCATTTATCTTCATCACAGAGGATAAAGGGGAAATACCTGCTCTAGAGCTTTTTTTTTTTTTTTTTGGTAGGTAATAAAGATGAGGAAAAAATAAAAAATGCAATTAATCAATAGGGCCAGATGGTATTCATCCAGGAGTTTTGAAAGAGTTTAAGAGTGGTTCATCTGTCAGTATAAGTATGTGAACTATCATTAAAACCAGCTACCATAAAGGAGGACTGGAATGATGCCAAAGTTACAGTTCCCTTATTAAAAAGAAAGCAACTTCACTTACTTCATTACTAGTTAAATTAGTAATGAAAATAACTAAGAATGCGTACACTGCTTAAATGATCGCCACAGGCAAAATCTGTCTTTTTCCAAATTACTTAGGGGAACTGACTACCTGGTAGGTAAGGGCAAGACGGCATGTGTGAACTTTGGAATAGCCACTTATAAAATGCTGCACTGGAAGGTCAGAGGCCAGGTCTGTCATGGTGTAGAAACCAATTATGGCAAAGTAAATAGGCAGAGCAGGAACAAACTCTCAACTCCGCAAACAGAGGGCATCAGGCCGAGCAGATCCAAGCTGTTAGTAGCCTGCCTCGACTGAAAGTTGTGGAGGTCAAACAATGAGCCCATCCACCATGTCCTTGTCAGCAGAAAGTTGCCTACGTGCCTTCAGGGACTTTAAATTATTTTTACTTTCCATCTGAAAGTTTACTTCTGAGGAGTAAAAAGTAGGGGAAAATATTTGTCTCTGAAAGCTGTTGAGTTTGGATTTTGGGTTGAAGGTTAGATTTTTGATAGGAAATATTTGTGCAGCCTCTGGTCTCCTAAACAGCAAGGGTTGTTTGCCAAAATTTGCCTCCTCCTCTCCCCTTGTTTTAGCCTCCCAGCAAATATATTGATGCTGAATGCATGGTGAAAATCATGGACTCCCTCTCTTGGATGCTGTGTCTCAGGCAAGTTGCAAATTCTCTTGGACAGATGCCAGTAGGGCGCTAGGTGGAGGGCCCAGGTAGAGTCTGGACAGGCTATCTCAGCATGGTCTGTGGCATGTGTTCCCCAGGTGGCTTGGCCCTCCAAGTGATCTTCCAGCCCAGCTTGCCCCATGCATGCACCCATCTCTCTGCCTTTACTGCCCAAGGAGAAAGCTCATGGGCCTCCTCTGCTGTGCCTCTGCAGTCCCTCTCCCCAGGCAGTGGCAGCATCAGCAGAAGACCACATCCAGCACACCTCCATCTCCACAGAAACACCCAGGGCCTGAGCCCCTTGTTCTTGGTCTGTGCTACACCTCTGGCAGCAGTTGCTTACTTGGGTGGTCACTGATCTTTGTCATTGTCATACTGTGCATGGGGCAGGCCTGGGTGGCACAGCTCTCTGCACAGGTCCTTGTCAGTAATGGGGACCGCATGTGAGCTGTTCCAACAGGGTATGAATATGGACTGTCACCTAGGAGTGAGGAACAATAAAGAGGACAGCATTATTCAGCTGGTCATTACATGTGCTTCTTCAACAGGCTATGAAAATCAGTGCCTGCAAGGCGTGATTATTGTTGTTTGATTGTCCGCGAAATTCCGTAGCTGCAGGGATAGGCCTCTGTATGTATTTGAGCCTGACTGTTTGTCTACGCTCAAATTACAACTCCTAATTATAAGTAATTCCAGGCACAGGCATAAGCTGTTCTCCTGCCATAGATGTTCCAACAAGATTCAGACATACTGTCAACATGTTTTAGCAGTTTAATTGGAGAGCTGGAAAGCAAAGAGTTGTGAGCTTTGTTCTTCAGTTGGCATGTCCCCCACCTGATGGTGGCTGCACAAATGCTGGTGTCCAACCATGCTCATTGCTCGGGCTCCCTCCATAGCTGAGGAGCAGAGGCAGGTGCCCAAGTGAGATGGGGAGATGGACTCAGCTGCCTTGAGAAGGGCCTATCCCTTTGCATAGAGGGTTAGGGGTGTCTGGATACCTGGTGCAGGCTGGGCACTGAGCTTTTGGGTAGGGAGATTGGCTGGGATTAGTCGTACCCTTGTATCCTTGGGTCTTGAGGAATGCTGCTGTGTCCTCCTTGTGTGTCATGGCTGCTTACCTTCTTGTGCATCATGGTTGAGCTTCCTAATATCTCTCAGCTGAGGTCTGCTCTTACGCAGTGGACTTAAAGTCTCATTAACACTCTTGGCCTCTCAAGCAGCCCCTGTGAACCCCCACACAGCACTCTACTCTCTCCTGATGGTGTTTTTCAAACAAGAAAGGAGTATTTCCAAAGAGGGGAAGAGCTTTTAAATTATTCTCACTCTGCTGATGCATTTCAGTAGTGTAAAAATGGCATGCCAGAGTATTTATTCCAAGCAAGAAAAATGAAAAAAATGCTACCCCATTTTGTCAGTGGCAGTTGGCAGCAGAGCTGTCTGTGCTCTTGCACTCGGTATTGATGGTGACTGATGTACAGCACTGCATTCCCAAAAGGACCTGCTTTCTTTGTGTGTTCAAATGAAAACCATTTTAAAGTTCATTTTCATACACTTTCAAAATACACTTGTGCCATAGTACAGCTGGCATCTTGCATTAACAGCAAGGTGGTTTTTTTTTTTTTTTTTTAATTTCACTTTGTTTTCTGCAGAGCTTAGTTTTGCTCTTCTACTGCTTTGTCACAAGTCATCTTAGCAAATCTGCCACTCCCAAAATCATGGATGGCACAAGCACAGCGGAATCAATTTTGTTATGTTTACCAACCCCCACAAATCCTTGCTAATCTTTACAAGATCCCAGATCCTGTGGCACGTAGGAGCTTTCCTACCAATGTGCCCTACAAAAGGTTCTTGCATATATAAATTATGCAGAGTGCTATGATCGTGTAGCCGAAATAAAAGGCAACAGCTTCTGAAAACAAGCTGCATAAAATTGCAATGTGCCAGTTTCACAACAGTATAGTGAGACTTAGCAGTAATTAATTAATATTTCATACACAGATTTCTAAACCTTGATGCAATGCTTCATACTGAAGTGACTGACATAAGTTCACTGTGTGATGCTCTTCTGCTGTCCAGAAACACATCAGACAAACCGCAGCATGAATTCCTCCATTAAAGTTCAGTTTTCTACTGTCTGTGGTACTTTTTCTTTCTGTCTTGTTAAGATCACTAATTTTTTTGCTGCAGGAAAGAGGGCAACGCAGCTGTATGGAGGTTATGCACTGAACCCAAAGGGAAAGGGATATATATAAATATATATATATATATATAATGCATTATGTACACAGAAAGTAATCAAGTGCGCAGTTATTGCAGGCAAAGAGACAATTCCAGCTTTTAGTGGGCAGGCATTAAGTGCAGACACCTGCCTATTACATCTATAAATAAAACCTCTGCGGTTCTTCCTTTCAGCCTGAGCATGTGTTTTCTGGAGCAGCTGTCTGCTCGGGGAGAAGAGCAGAGAGTCACCCTGCGGTGGTAACTATTTAATTTACATCGGCACTGACAGCCCTCACACAGGCCATCCTCGGTGCCAGCTCCTGGTGCAGTGGTGGGGGAATTCAGCTGCTAGGGATGAAAGGAGGAGATTCCTTCCTTGCTTCACGTGGTCTCCCACCATCACGAGGAGAGGGAGCCGCTCCTTGTTATGTGCTCATGTTCCCCAAGCAGATCATCACAGCTGAGAAGAGACATTTGCTGGGGAAAAGGAGTCCCCCATGGTCATGCCATCAGAGTCCCTAGGCATACACACTGACAGGTGAGGGAAGCCTGAAGCGTGGGTTTTCCTTGCCCATTTTGCTTTTCAGATCTGCATCTCTGGATCCAACATTAAGCTCTTTCTTCCTCCCACCAAGATATTGCAGTGCTGGAGAACTGCTGTGGCTGTCACAGGGGAGCCTTTCTCTCCCTTGTCTTTCTTTTCAGCAGACCGCTGGGAGAGCACCAAGGAAATCTTCTAAATTAGTTTTGTTTTTTTGGGAGAGCATACCTTAGTCTGTCTATATCTAGGGTTTCTTTCTATAGTATAAGCACTTGTCAGGGTTCCAGTTTCCAGCCTGTAGTATACTGCCTAAGTGTGGGGGCTCATGGATGACAGTAATGTTCTGTCATGCCTGTGTGTAGAGCCAACAAATCCAGCTGTGACTCTGAGGTCACATTATCAGATCTGTTCACATACCAGAATGGCTGAAGAGAGTTACTGAAACTGCCTGTGATAAAAACGAAAAAAAACGAACAAACAAAAAACACCAATGCATTTGATGTTTCTAATTCTCCATCATTTGTTACCTGTTCTTCCTCTCATTCAAACTGGATGTCATCCAACCAGGTAATAAAATCAATCTCATCGGTCTCAGATGGCCAGTTACAATCCCCTAGCATGATCAATAACTAGGGGAAATGAGCAAATTAAGAGAAGCTATGAATATTGTTGTTGACTTTTGGACAACAAGTTATCAATAACACAATATTTAATGATAATTGAGATTCATGAGTGCATAATTATTAGACAAAAAGCAGGTCTGGAATTTGTAAGGAATGTGAAGTTTAAAATAATTTGTTTTGCCATGGGTATTAAAAATGTTTTTCTTCCCATATGTCTAAATTGGAGAAGATGTGAACTAAATTGAATTAATGCTTAGAAACAAGAAGTACAATGGAACTGGTTCCAAAGTTTGATATTCATACTGTTTGTTTTACCTAAAATACTACCTTAAATATATAAGTACATAAATATATACCAATTCTAAAAATTACATGACATGTCATATAAAATGGAATAAGCCATTGGTGTTATGTGAATATATAGGCTTATTAAGTTCAGACCATGCTACTCTGTCTTTGAGTGTTACAAGTAAGCTCATGATAAACCTCCGTCATTTCAGAGGAAGAATTAGCTACCAAATTAATTCAAGTATCATTTTTGATTTTCTTCACAGGGAAAAATCTATCTTCAGTCGTATTGATCTTTTTTCACTCTTTCTTCAGATCTATTTTCTGAGGGATGGTTAAAAGCCCATAGAAAAAATCACATAAAATGTTTTTCTATCAGAAGCAGTGGCTTCATCAAAATAGAAATTTGCCACAAGAAAAAGACTGCGATGAAGCTGTGCCTATGAAAAATGAAAAACAATGTCTGTTTCTTCTTGTGGCTGAACCAGTGCGATACACCACAGGGTGTTCCTAGGCCTCCGCTCTGCACAGAGACCAAGCGAAAGCCTGACCAGGGAACAGTGCTGTCTGAGAGAACAAGAGGATGAGGGGACACGATTTTCAAAAAGGTTTTTGGCAGCTGGAATGGACACGGAGATTAATGTTGACTCAGAACAAAACAAAATTTTCATTTCAGGCCAGTAAATCAAAGAGAAAAACTTTGTTCTTGGAATGCCAAGAGAGGATTTATTTTAATCCAAAAGTTCCAAAATTTCTGAATCATAGTCAAGCAAAACTTTTGTTCCTTCCATTCATACATTCCATTGTTCTTTGTAATTTCTGTAGAAAACAAATACAGAATGATCAACTCTCGTACTATGGAAATCCCATATATTTGTTCTAGTTCCTCAGTTAAATGAGTTTAATGACAGCACTTGAAGTACTCTTCTTAAAATGGGAGGTATGACAAACGTGAAAAGTTAACAGCTCATATTATTTTCTTTCTCAAGTCAGAGGATGTTCTATTACAATCGTATGCACAAAATTCACATTCCCAAGGTGGATAATGCAAATTTGCTGTTGCCTCGCATCATAGTCAAGCTATGGAGCAGTTCAAAACTTACAAGTTGAAAACAGGCTTTTTTTTTTTCCCCCATTTGCCTGCTCATATCTTATAGTACAGGTTTCCAGAACTTGCACACGAAGTTTTATACTATCTACAGAAAATAACAAATTGTCCTCTCAGGCAATTCATGTATAAGAGTGAAGGCAACTGGTTTTCTTGGATCTGTTTGAGTAGATAGAGAGGTCTCTGATGGGTTGGTTCTAAGAGACACGAAGAGGTCTGCCAGATGTTCTCCATGCAGCTAAGCAGGATGGTTATGCTCAACCAAGTGAGTAGCCATGCACTACAAACGGAGTGTGTCCTAGAGGTAAGGCATGTTTGTCAGCAGCTGACTCCCTTCTAGCTCCAGCATGGGTATTTTAGTTTCCTTTATTGAGCTGGGGTGAGTATTATCAAGGTACTAAGCAGTTTTCGAACTGCATCACTTTTAAAATGTCTGTGGGAGACTTTGGTACCACTTTCACACATATTGCTTTCACGCGTCTAGGAGGCCAGAAGGACTTTCACTGTCTGTACAGTAAAAGATGCTATTTCATCCATTGTGTCTTGCCTTGCACTGAGAAAAATCCAAACCAAACCAAACCAGAGAAAGATTCTATGTCAGAAGAAAGACCAACTAATATAATCACAAATATATTACGGGAAATACAGATTCATCAGCCAATAATAAAAGGTGCTACTTTTTCCTACAGGCTCTAGATCTTTTCAAATCCTTCAGCTACCATGGTGAACACCACTAAAATTTTTATTTCAGAGTTTCAAGGGATGACACCATGTCATCCATTTTCTTCAGGTGTAGACTACTGTCCAGAGAAAATTCTAGCTCCAGAGATCCTGTTCCGTGCCATTTTCACTAGGTGTATCAGACTGGTGGAGGGATTTACAGGTTATGCCTATGCTACTAACATGGCAGGGAATCAAACTCTGGCCTCAAGATTTAGGGGCACAAACTCACTTTTGTCCTTGCTATTTAAGGCAAATTCCCTCCAGAGCAGGCTGGCTCCTTCTCTCGGGCCTTCAGGTGAGCCTGTAGCCTTGAGATGTTGGTGTTATCCCATGTGCTTCATTTCAGAATGTCTGAGATCTGCTCTCCTTGTGAGGCTTATGCTGCAGGTCAGCAGAGCAATGGCTTTTGCATGAAATGTAGTTGTATGTGTCCAATGGCCTGCACAAAGCATGAAAGCATGTGGTAGTCCCCATAGGTGCAAAGCCTGCTCAGCGTACATCAAGCCAATGCTGATGTAGTCTTCTCCACACTCCAACCCTTGCATGCATATCCCCAGTACCTTTCCCAGGCACGTTGGTAAGAGATAGCTAGAAGGAGCCACATCCATGGAGCAAGGAAGGTTTCTGGCCCTCTCCTGTGCAGGATGAAGATGTGCAGTGTAGCTGTCACTGGTGTTTTAGAAACTCCTAACCATCTACTTTCATTTCTCCTCCTGGAGGATTATTTTTGTGAGTGCTGGGGGGCCATTATCAGAGTGGGAATGACATATGAAAAAATGCCATCCTGGACCCTGTGTGCACAGCTGGGGAAGCCGGTACTTTGGAGCCTGTGTCTAAAGAGATATTTTTGAAATACCTTTTGTGATAATGACATAAGCATTATGTTCTTTGCTTCTTATGCTGAATACAAAGGTCGAGGGTTTTTTGGGGGGTTGGAGCAGTGTTTTTAAAGACTGGGGTATGCCCTGTGCCTGCCCAAACCCTGTACTGAACAATAGCTTGTGTAGGCTCCCTTGAAATCCTCATTGTGGAAAATTAGATTATTCTCATATCAGTGAGTTTCAGCTGCAGATTTCTATTTAGTTCATTAATTTGCCTTGAAGTTGGATGGAATCAGGAATATATTTTTCACTTTGATTGAGTGGTTAGGGTTTATACTTTCTTGCTTTCTTGTTACTCCTTTTAAAAATCTTTCAGCTGTGTTTTTGAAAATAAAGTGAGTGAATTTATCATATTTAGACATCAGCAAGCACCACATGGCAAAGACAGCTCCTCTGGAATCCTAACGGGCTCTCAAGAATTATCCTCTGTGATTATCTCCACGTCTGAAGGCCCATATGTCACAGGCTCTGGAAATGGCATCTGGTTATATCACACAAAGAGGTTTCTTCTATCTATTTTGCAAGAAGCTCAACCCAAACTGGTGAACAAATCCCTGAATATATTGAAAGGAGTTGGATTCCTTTGAAGTGTGTTATTGAAACTGATGTATTCTGCGAGCTGAATGCCTGTTTTCCCTAAAGACAATCTAACTCTCTTATTGTTTCGTGTTGTGTCAGAAAGGACACGTGATAAATCAGATGAGTAGCTAAGCCAGTACACCAGGAAAATAATTATGAATGACCTTTTCTCTTCTAGTTACAAATGTTATCCAGAAAGGGTACAACCCTTTCAGCTCCAAGATAGACTGGAGTACATCTAATCTAACAGGGCAGAAATCTTTTAATGGGCACTGAACGCTACCTCAGCAAACAATATCATTATTACATAAACAGTTACTATATTGATCTGAAATTTCACAGGTCAGGTGGATGGCCTGTTTTGGGTGATAGGGAATGGCAATGCTTTTTTGCAAGCTCCTTCTTGACTTAGTTCAGGTGACTCCACAGATCTTACCTTAGAGGTCTTTTGTCACTAGGGTCTGCATGTGTGCTGCCTGCCAGGTCTGTGTTCTGATCTATGGCCCTGCCTAAGTTTATCGTCATAGGAAAACTGGGGTTATCTAATCACAAAACTCAAGGAATATAAAAATCCCCTCTAACTTTCATTATGAAATACCTGATTTCCTTACAGAGGAAAGCAGCACATGCAGTGCTTCCTTCCCTTCTCCTATATGTATAGGTTTTTTTTTTTTTCAGGTTTCCAGTGGCTGTGGCAGATAGTTACATCAGTAAGACCCAAAATGGTGACCTCTATAGAAGCATGTTCGCTATTTGGTAGATGAAATTGATCAGAAGAGTGGGTCTGACCTCTCATGCTCATGTAAGTTAGGAGAAACTCTGACAAGTTTTATGGACCTCTTGCTGTATAGAAACAGTGCAAGGATGCAAACGTCCTATGTGTGTATTTAAAGGTGGAGAGAATACAATGTCATAAAGCTCACTCAAAAACAAATGGTGCTTTGTGAAAACATGCCAGAGGGGCACTGGAAAGAGAACTGTCACAGTATTAATTTATGGCACAGCTCCTTTCTTTGGTGGCTCTCTGCAGTTGAGGCTGAAGACCACACTCATCAGACCTGTATTGCCATATTTTGTGTTTTTTGTTCTCGAGGTAAGTTTGGAGATCTAGAGACTTCTAGAAGGAAACATTAGGTACCTGTGCCTGCCCATCTCCCATGTTGATCCTACCCTTGCTTTCCTGATGTGAATCCAGAGCTGTCCTGTCCCTGTGGCCATCCCCAGCCTGGCCGTGGAGATCACCTCTGGGTGAGGTGGGACAAGGCCACCAGGGGAGGTCCCTGCCCCAGGCTGCCCCACTGCCCTGCTGCTGCCTGCCCTGGCCTGCAGCCCTGGTATTTAGGGGTAACTGAAGCCAAATGAAATTGTGTTGAAACATTAAGCACAAGAGAACTGAACTGGGTAAATCCGAAGTCTGAACACTGGTCTTAAGACATATAGTGTCTCCACCAGGCAACCGCTAAGGGGTTTTACAACGAATGTACAGTCCCAGTAGAGATATTGTGAAGTGAGGAAGATCACTGTAGCATTTAAAATGGTGTATTCACAGGGATTGATATTTTTTCCACCACTCTTTCCTACTAGCAATATATTAATGTATTTATATATAGATATATATATATATATATACCTCCAAGGTGGAAATTTTTATTTTGCTTATCATTGTGAACACCTCGGTGGCCTTTTATCTGTAACCATATCTAGCAAAATGCTGGACTTAACAGTAATTGTCATTTTAATTAACATTAATCTGTATGATGTCTCTTACATTTAATGTTAGGCTTCTGTGACTCACTGGTACTGATATGTGATCTACAGTTGCATAAATAGCCTGTGCAATATATGGCTTGTCATCTCTAATACATTTTGATGCATTTTTCTGTGTTTTGCTATTTTGGGGATTATAACTGGTTTTACAGACAAATGGCCTAATTTTCAGTGCTTTGTCATTTATTTGTATTTCATGCCTTTTTTTTTTTTTTTTCACAGATCTAAATTAAAGAAAGGAGAAAAACACACTGCAGAAGCTCAGTGTCTCATAATAAAAGGCTGAACCCAGCCCTCATAACTCACATTTCAATCAGTCACAATGGGAAAGATTTAGACCATTCATTTGAAAATATTTGTCTTTTTCTCTCTCTTGGTAATTTCCTAGTGATTTCTTATAGTCATGAGGAAATGCCTAATATATATATATTTGCTTCAGTGTACACAGACTTTTGTACAAAATTCTGAAGTCTGTCAGTGTTTACTGACTGTACAGTACTGTCATAACTGGTCCAGCTCAGCATGTCCACCCTCTAGGGATCTGGCAAACTTCTAGCCTTGCACTGTGCTCACCTTTCAACATAAGGAGCTTACAGAATCCACTCAGAAGTTATCTCAGAGAGGCCAGAAGAGAAGATTAAACAGCTTTCAAGCTTCAGGAAAGTGTCTGGTGTGGTGGGCTCAGGCTCAGGCCTGATATTTATGGATAAATTTTGAACTGAAGTATTCAAAACAGCTATGTGGAATACAAGTATTCTATATTAATAAGAGTTTTATCTTGAGAGTTTAAACTGCTTTATTCATAACTGGGAATAATTTTTTATTGTTCTTTTTCCCTTACTAGCAATTTATTATGGATCTTGAGATTACCTGTGTATGTGTGTCTGGGTGCACTTTGAAGTATATATGGTATTTATACATGAACATGTATGTTTGTACGAGAACTGTGATGTCCTCCTGTACAGCACAAAGGGCTGGCCCTTACATTTAATTTGCCTCTGAGAATAATGTGGTAGCTGTGTTTGATACTCTTAACATGCAAACTCTGTTCAATCATGCATTCCCCCTCTCTCCCAGTTCCCAGTCCTGCTGTGAGGAAACAGCTAGTGTGCTGGGCTCCTGCACTGGCCATCCTCAGTCCTTGATAACTCCCAGCTAACTGCTACTGGAATATGGTGTCCCTTCTATTAACTCTGGAGTCTGAATAAAAGTTGCTTAGATCTTGGCTGGGATAAAAAGTAGGATGTGTAGAGGAACGGCAGCCACTAGATGTGAAGTTTTGACAGGTATTGTGCTGTCATCACTGGATGCTAGTCAGAAAATCCAGTACACTTTAAAATATCCATCTTCCATTTTCAAACTGCTTCTCAACAAAACTGATGAAAGTCTGCAAGTAAAATTCATGTTCATGTTGCAGCATGACAATAAGAGGTGAACACAGTGTTGTAATAACACTCTACAATGGATGAGCCCTTCTAAAAAGTCTTTGCAGGGTGGAGAACTTAGCCCCAGAAGTATCACCTGTGAAAAACAGTTGAAATATGGCTGGGAATTCTGATACTTTCAACTCATTGATGATGTATTGATAATATGATAAATTCAATGCATTGGGTACTCGCACACACACATGTATGTTTTCACTGTTTCCTTCATGCATGCACTTAAATAGTTCCCATTCTCGCATACTCACACACAAGCATAATTTTTGCTAATTCTGGAAATTAATTTTTTCTAATTCTGGTCTTGCCAAATTGACAATATTGCTTTGGAAAAGAAAAAAGCCAGTTCAATGTAGAAATGAAGAACTGAAGGTCTCTCAAATACTGCATTACCCATCTCCTCAAGCCTGCATTCATCCAGTAGACAGCCAACAAGTTCAGCTAGATGAAGGCTTAAAGTAATGCCAGTTGATGAAGATGATCTGCAAGGGTCAAAAGCCCAGATAACATACCCTGAGCCATTCAAGCACTCCTGTATGTGCAGCCTTTAAAGATGAGTTCAGGAGCTTGGCTATCTCAGGACCAACCTGTGCAAGCAGGAGAGCTTCTGTTGGCATTTGCAGCAACAACACAGAGATTATCAGTAGTGTGCTCTGCAGGATCATCACTACTCAATCTGTCAAGGGTCAAGACATGATACTGTACATTTTTAGGGACTCAATATTAAATCCAGAGAATGCAAGCAGAAAGCTGCTGTTTCACCCTATTTATCACCAGGTTATTGCCATCAACTTTGAATGCTTGCAGCTTTGTTGGGAAGCTAAAATCCTGTGACATGATGGGTGGAGCTGAGCCTATTTAAGGTCAGTCCTTTCTCCCTTCAGCTCAGATCACCTCTGCTGAGGGCCTCTCTTTCTGCTGTTTACTTTTTTCCTTCAGAGAGGCGTATCAGTGCCAGAGGGTCTCTAAAGCAGAATAGGTAGTGATTTATTCCTGGACTGCATGAAATTTGTCCTAATTCATAATACATCAGCATTTTGATTAAGTCTAAAAATATATTTAAAAATGTATATAAAATTTAAAGACTCAAAACAACAGCATCAGAGATATGGCTAGTTCTGAAGAGTTTCTATTAGGGAAATAGGAGACCAGAAATGGCTTGCTTTTGCAAATTCAGTAACACTGGGAAGGATGATTTAGTCTTATCTGTGTTCTTTCTTTTAAGCGGATTATGCATCATCTCTGGAGACAACTGATGAAAAATTTCAGCTAGGATTCTGTAACGTCAATAAAACTGTACAGGAAAAATTGTTTCAGGGTAAGCTCCCCAGTTTCTAGAAAGCTTTCCACTTAAATATGGGTAGAAAAATAACTTTTTCAGAAGTATTGTGGATTGGGCAAAGCATTGAAATGTCCATTCAAGACTTCACAATATGGCATGACTAGGCAATCCAGATGTCAAAATAAAATAAAATAAACAAAGGAAAAAAATCATCCCCAATCTCCCTAGTAAAAATCATGACTACCATCAATCATTGAAAACCTTTTGGTGGGTTATGGTAGGTTATTCTTTTTTTTTTTTTTTTTTTTTTTTTCCCAACACACTGTTAATCTTTAGATTTCTATGCTGTTCTTATCTAAACCTTTCTCTGTAAGAACTTCTCACTGAATGACTCCTCAGTGAAACCGACAGCTCAGCAGTTACATTTCCTTACTCTTCCACCAAAATAAATCTGGACTAACTCCATGGAATTTGCTGAAATTGTTATATTTTTTAGGAAGGAACGGGGACTCAAAATCCAGGTAGTCACTGTAGTATACGGTATATTGCTCTGTGATACACATTCCTTTGGCATGGGTATATACGCATCAGTGCATGGTGCTCATGATATGTTTTGAATATTTCAGCTGAAATGGAATGAATTATAATTGACACACTTGGACTGGAGGTGCTGGCTTGCTTGCTTGCTTGCTATTTTTATTAACCAGTTTTTCACTGTTTTTTCTCTTTCTAAGGAGAAGATTGATGCTTCTTTGAAAAAAAAACATTATGAACCTGGCCCAGTGTTTTTGCCCTGAATTATGCATGGAGTCACCATAATTGCAAGTATCAGTCAATGCCTACAGAAAAATGCAAGGCTAGGGAAGTAATGGCTTTAGGTAAATACACATTTAGTCATACGATGGTTATGGTAACTGTGTATGCATTTTGTATGCACAGTTGGTTGAATGTTATTATGATAGCTTTTACAGCTGAATTCAGTGCAGTGCTGTATAGCACAAGAATTTTGTTTTTCTTCTAGGATTGTCCTAAAAGGAAAGTGTCTCTTCTATTTTGGCCTGATGCTTTTAGACACATTTTATCTCAGAGAATCATAGATAACCAGAACCTTAAGAAAATTCCCTTGGTCTACCCCAACCCCTCCACCCCTCCCTCCTAGATAGACTTACACGATTCCTGACAAATATTTACCCAGTTCTTCAAAATCTTCAGCAAGAGAATCATAGAATCATAGAATCACAGAATATCCCGAGTTGGAAGGGACCCATAAGGATCATTGAATCCAACTCCTGGCACCACACAGGTCTACCCAAAAATTCAGGCTAAGTTCGACAACCTGCTAATATACCAATTGCCTCAAAGCCTTATCAGAGGCTACCTGAATGCTGGCTTATATTTATTCTGAAAAAAACATTTCACATATATTTCTTATATTTACGTCAAGGAGCCGAAGGAAAAGAGAATTGTTTCTTCACCATAATAGGTACTAGGGATTTCAGTTTAGCAACTCCCTTTGTGGGCACCACATTTAGAAGCTTGATGTGAGGTATTCCTGGCTATGTTTAGCCTGCTAATTGAGACAGAAGATGGAGGGCTGTCCAGCATAAACATCTTTCCATTGAGGGGTGCTACAGGTGCTTACTGCCTCTGATTTTTGAATCCAAAGCCCTCTGAAATATGCTCATTAGAAGATTGCTAAAATGAAAGGAGTGCCTTTGCAGTGCTCCCTTTTTGCTGAATTTGCTAACTGATTACAGATGGCACTACCAGCAGATGAAATTTTAGTTCAGAGCAGTGTGGTGGTGAGGGAGGACATGTTGGAGTTTGTCTGGTCTCAGGGTGCATTGTGGGATCCCAGTTGGAGTGGAAAGGGCAGTGACAGGGTGGGAAGGTGGGCTTGGGCAATAGCACTCTAGGGTGAGATAGGGGAGATGTGCTCTCACTGGCTGCACTACAGCAACCTGGCAGAGCAGAGTCAAAACCAGTGTTAGGAAGTAGCTCTAGAACTGCAATAAAGGATCATTGAATACTTGTATAGGATGGGTAAAGGTGTACCCAGAATGGGAGGAACAGATGTCAGTTGCAGGGCAAAGAGCCAAGAAGGACAAAATGTAAGACATCAGTCCACAGGGTTCTGCCATTCATGAAATGGGATGTACAGCCATGCATGAAGCCTGTTCTCAGGAGAAATACATATTTAATGTATACTATATACCACTTTGAGGCACTACTTGGTGTTTTTCATAGCTCCTGTGGACACAAATCAGATGAAGGACGTTTGTGGTCATACTTATTACTGAATATATGAGAGGATGGAGGTGGCATAATTTCAAACTTGAGCTCTCCAGTCATTCAGACAACTTCTGCAAATCCCCCCTTAAGTGATTTGTTGCATGCTGTATGTCAAGTCACTCACAGAGGTGGGAACAGCAGCCTTGCCCTCAGATGTGTTTCTTTAATCATCAGAGTGTATATCTTCCAGAGCAATGAGTTACCACTTCATATATTTGTTGCTACGTGGAATATTAATACTGTAACATGTCTGTCTCCTTAGGGGACTTGTATTTTATAGCAGCAGTTCAATACTGTTCACTATTTGGGGTTAAAGGAAATACAAGACTTGAAGACTTCAAAGGCCTCTTCTATAAAAATAGGCAAAAAGCACACCAGAAATCATCTCAGTTTAGATAAAAACAGAGAGAAAAATATTGTGCATGATCACCAAATACTATATAGTTTGTTTTTTTTTTTTTTTTTTCCAAAACACCCAGGATAAAGAACCTTTTAAAATAAATATAAAGTTCAAGTCTTCTGTTTGGGTCCTGAATAAAGACTGCACCCCAAAAGAGATGTAGGACATTTCCCCAGGACCTGCTCTGTGGGATGCAGCAGGGTCACTCTGCTCTGGCTGCTGGGACAGATCCGTGTGAGACAGAGCACCAGCTTGGCCACAGAGCCTCTGCATCCCCATGGCTGTACTCAGTGGTCCTGGGGCCATGGCAGACTCTGGTCATGGCCACCTCTGCTTGTTACCTCTGGGGACAATGGGATGGTGACATGGGGTGGGGGGAAGACCGCCATGCTGACTGCCCTGGCAGAACTGCGCCCTGACCCTTTCTGCCTTTAAAGCTAAGGCTGCAATCATGAAGGGGCAATTGCAACAGCTGCATAAAAGTTTGCCATTCCTTTTAATCTCTTTCTCAGTGTAAAAATAATTCTCATTCAGATAGCAAGAGAAAAAAATACATTTGTAACTATTAGTTTAATCACTGGCATGGCAGCAGCTCTATAACTCCATGGTATATTTAAGGCTTGATTCTCTAAATACTGACACATCTGCACATGGTAAAAGTGATTCAACTGAATGGACATAAAAATATCTGTATATCTATATATGTGCCTATCTTTGCAGGTAATGGACCTTGTCCTATAAAGAATATATTACCTAAGTGGTCCAAGGCTAATTTATGCAGATATTTTAAGCTCATTTTGCATGATGGCAGATGGAGACAAACAGCTTATAACATTAATTTTCTTATTGGATCTCATCTGACAAAATCCCCAGTTACTTTAGTCTCTCATGAACCATTATTCTTTTGTAAATACGTGCCTAATAAGCTTAAATTCTGAAAATGAATATTTGCACTTCCTAGTATCAAGGGAGAGTTAAAATCAAACACGCTGCACAGTCTGCTGGGAGAGTCAGCAGTAAAGAACTGTTTTCAATAATCAATAAGTCAACCAAGCAAATCTCCAGACCGTTGTTACAAGGGGATCTGTCATCAGGTGAAGTGAAGGTTTGCCTGAGAAACCACTAAGTAAATGCTTCTGCCGCTTAGTAGCGTTTTGTTTTGCAGTGTCAGCTGCAGATGAAAGGATGTATGCAGAGATCTGTTTTGCATCCCAGAGACAGCACTTGGACCAAAGCACTTGTACACAGTCCTCACCAGCTTGGGTTGGTTCAAGGATGGGAAGATACCCTCTCTATTACCTTCTCAATCTCTTCTCGTACTGCTCTCTCTCCCTTTTCCTTGTGTCTGCTGCATTTTGTATCTCTCAGCATTCAAATACTAGGAAAAATTTACTTGACCTTTTTAAAGGCTGTCAAACAAGTATATGGTCTTATACCTCACTGATCTGTATCCACCTGTGACAATTAATGCCCCCAAAAGGTACTTCAGTCCCCAATAAATGTCCAATGAATAGCAAGGTTGTGAGCTATCTACTTGCAACACTTCCATCATTTTCTTGTAAAACACTTACAAGAAAATATAAAATCTTACTAAAATATGAAACTGAGCTTCTTCACCATAAACAAAATGCATTCTGTGCTGCACTGTTTTTTTTTTGGCTTATACAGCAGGGCTTGCTCATTCCCTAAATTTTTTTTGAGACCTAAAATCCTAGGTAGCCAAGAACTGCCCCAAAGGGTCACACAGGGAGGCTCAAACATGCATGTTACAGTTTCCCCCAGTCCCTGTCTGCTGGCATTTCTGTTCCTTTCTGCTGTTGCTGAGCTTTGCCTCTGTCTCAGATGAAATATGAATGACTCATTGTTTATCAATAAAAATTCTTTTTCCATTCCGTAAATCATCTCTCTTTTCGGACTCCTTCCCAGCGAATGTGGCAGGCGCTGTGGCGAGAGACTGTGGAAGCAGACAAGCTACTGACATTGAGGGTGCCCTTCTGAGGGCTGCTTCCCCTTCTCAGGCAGATCTGGAAAGTAAGTAGATGGACAGTGTGGCCCGCAGTGGTGAATATGAACTCTAGGATGAAAACTGTACACTTTAAGCAGCTGGGTTAGGCCTGCAAGTAGTTGAAATAAAGAAGGTGCTTAAAGCTGTGACAAATACTGTATATGGGGCAATAGTACAGGTACATAGGAACCTTGGATATTGTGGCACAAAAGCAAGACTCAAAGCTGGAGGCAGTCTTTCCCCTCCCAGGAGACAGAGCAGATTCATAGGACACAGGGCATCTGGCAGCAGCACCCCCATCACTTTGCAGCTGATGCCACCAGAGACTATACGTAGAAATGTAATGTCACTGGTGATGCTGGTGGCCTGAAATGTTCTTGCTTGATCTTGGAGCTTGTCTTTTTGTGACTCATCACCTACCCTTACCTGATGGCTTTATAATGTTGGCATTTATCAGTGTCTACTTGTTCTCCCTTTCCATTTTGCTTTATCTAATCTTGGTATGGGAGATAGAAGTCCTCTCTTCTATGACCTTTGCCTTTTCCTCATCTTACACCCATTAACATCTAACTACCCTCATCACAAAAGGCTAATTCTATTATATTGGCAAGACCAGGGCCTCATGAAATCAAAGGTGAAACTCCCATTGACTCTAGCTGGAGTAAAAGTGAATCAGCTTAATCAAAGGACTTGAGGAGAAAAGCAAAACAGAAAGCAGAGACAGTAAATTCAACCTATGGCAAATTCCAAAATGATCTTCCAAAAAGCTCAAATCTACCTAGATATTCATGCAACATCCAGGATGACATAGCTGCTCTCAGGACTGAAGCTGTTATAGCTACGGCCCCCTCAATAAATACTGATCATCTAATTATAACTCTTCCTTCGAATCTGGAGTGTGTGGGCACGGTCCTAGTTAGCCATTGGTTGCAATACAATTTTATTTTCAGTGACTGGTATTCATTGGTCGCTGCACGAATTTCCTTTCAAAGTAATAATTTCTGAAATGTGGCACATTTCATTAAGATGACAAATGCTGGCATTTGGCGGGACGTGGTATTGATTGCATCAAGCTCTGAAATAACGGCCGGCAGCAGAAGAACAATACAGAAGCCAGCAACGCTGGGCTGGATCGGGCTGCTTCCCTAGGGCTTGTTTCCATCCTGCAGTATATTTCTGACTTAGTGTGAATAAAATCACTTAAGAGGTAACATGCTGATTTGCTGAACTATCTATCAAGTGAACTGTTCAGAGGAGAGATAGGGCCAACTGACACAAACAAAAAAAATGTACCGTTTTGAATGACAGAGGTAATTCTCCACCTGCGAGAATTTTATTACCGACTACTGCAACAGTGGGTTCAAGCATTGAACAGCTTCCACTGGATGAAAGAAAGGGTTGAGGACCTTTTTGCAAGCATGCACTATAGGGAATCAGCACATTTCACAGTCCCGACTCTTTTTCTTGCTAGTTAATCTGGACGTTATTTTTTAATTCCTTATAGCTCTCTTTAACAAACCAAAATCTCAGGCTCTTATGAGGAATCCAAATAGCCAGTGATCCTCTGATAAACTTGTCCCTGCAACACTCTATGAGAGTCCACTTTTTATGGAGGAAATAAGAGATCATCTTCCAGGCTTGAAGATATTTAATATCAAGGAAGACATGAGCAATTAGGTTGCCTTCTGCTCAGGACTACTAGAACAGTCAAAGAAGAGAAATAGTTGTGCCTCGCATGAGGCCAGTAGCCAGTTTGTTTCCTTGCCTAACTGTTTTTCATCCAACTTTTTCTTGCTGCTTCCTAATAAATGACTGTAAGGTACATATATATATGGACATATCTGGGCTCAAAAGGCAGCAAATGCAGCTAGAAAAAATCCATTACTGTTCTTAATTAACAAAATTGTCATTTTCAATAAAAGCTTTCCACAATGCTGTAAAGGAGATTTCAAAAAACAAGCCTTTTTTTAGAAAACATACATCACATTCTGGATTAAGTTTCCAAATGTTGTTTTTCATACTACTGAAAGTAGCTGGTCTTTGTCCTCATCTGATGAGAGTGACCTCTTATAGAAAGTTCTTTGAGATCTATTTATGAAGAGTGCCACATAAGAAACTGGTATTGATTTTTATTTATTAACTTTCTTTATGTATTTCTGTCTGTTATATCTCTTTTACTACCTCTAGACTGAATGGCTATGCCTCTTAATATATTGCTATAGGTCTCGTTTTCCAAATATCTCTTACTTTTGTTGCTCTCTTCTGAATTATTTTTTTTTTCCCTCTTTTTTTTTTTTTTTGCCATTTTTTCCTTCTTTTAAAGAATGCAGTACTCTGAAATTTAAAAAGGTCTTCTGTAGAATAAGGTAATTATCTTGCCTAGAAGGAGATAAACACAAAATTTAAGAATGAAAACTATAGGAAAATAAAATATGAAGGCCACAAAAAACATTTAGAACTCTGAAACTGCAGAATGCCCCTTACCTTTGACTAATTCTTGTTGACTGACAATTTACCTCTCTGAAATTTCCACCTGTGTTGTTACTGGTGAAAGTAATATCAGTATAAACTGTGGAGGCAAATGTTGACATTTTAAACATCACGAACAACATCACTATATATAAGAAAGGATGGAGAAAGCAATGTGCCTCTGTAGCAGCCCCTATGCTGTGTTGGGAGCCCTCCCAGAATAGCCAATATTTTTCCCAGGAGAATTTGTTTGGCTCTTTTTCTCTTCTCTAGGTTTTGATGGTGGAGCCAGGTGACCATGAAGGCACCTGGTACCCCTGGGAGCCCTGGCACTGTCCCTAGCAGGAAAGGTAGCTGCAGCAGGAGGTGGAGTGGAAGCAGCTCTGTGCAGCCCAGCTCTCTTGGCATCTAGAAACACATGGGAGTTGGTAGAGGATGAGTGAAGTGAGCAAATTACAGGGAAAACAAACAAACAAACAAACAAAAAACCAAAAAACTCCAAACCACAATCCCTAAACTGTATTAACACTTAGTCACTCTATGTCACTCATGGTCAAAAAAAAAAAAAAAAAAGGGAGGGTGGAGTTTGCTTTTGAGATGTGTATTCAGATTTCTTTTCAAACTCTGAAATGGAAAAAGTTTCTAAATACTTAATGGATCTGAGTCTCTGTTTACCTAATTGCTTCTTTAGAAAATAAATCTGTGAATTCAGAGACTGGGAATATCTCTATGAAAACATGGCCAAATTGACTTTCGTGTGGCATTGCAGTCAGTGGAGAGGTACTGTACAGCTGCTTCTGCTCCTTTCCCCTTGTGTCCCCAGGAACAAAAGCCAATAGTAAGGAGGCACAGATCTTCTCAGTTGATCTAGACTGGCTTCCCAAGACCGTACACAATGGGCCAGTGCCTGTACCCCAGTCTTGACATGGATGTGCTCTCCATACACGTGTGGATCCCAACCCTGTGCATTGCATTGCTGATGGTAACTTTTACATGGGCCAGCTGGTCTCAAGACTTCAAATGTGGGCTTTTTGCCACCTTAAATGTATACAAAATATTAAGTCCAAAGTTCTTTCTGTCTCTGCTTCAAAACTACACCTCACTGACAAGCCCTGTGCAGGCTCTACATAGCACATCCCCCAGGCATGAACTGTTAGAGCTGTCCAAGAACCAGTCACTGTTCTTGCTTAAAGCAGTGATGGGCCCACCCTTAATTTCAGGCTGATACTAGAGACTTGGGTACTGAGCCTTGGCGAGACCGCTGTGCAAAGACAGTTGTTTTCTGTTGAAATAGGTCAGTTCTCTGAGATGATCAGCAGCCTGCTTAATCCCTGGACATCAAGCTAATTGGATTGCCCAGATTCAAGATACAATGATCTTTTGTATTCTTTGAAATAATTGTGGAATTACAACTTTTGCACAGATTTAGCGGTATTCTCCTCCCTCTCTCTCTATTAAAAGAATTCAGTCCTATTTCAGCAGATAACCTTGAGAGAATGAGGAAGGTATATGCTTTGCCTCTATCTTAATAGAAGTCTGATATGAAGGTTTAATTAAGAGAGAGAAAATAACCAAGAATGATCACAGGATTTAAAGCAAGATAGAGCTGGCATAAAGGAACTGAGACTCACAAATGTGATTCAAAATGTGCCCTTGCAGAGACACAGCAGAGTGTCACACTGAAGCTTGGGACAATATATGCCATCGCTGTTTTCCACTTTCCATCCGTAATGGCAATTCCTACCCACACATTTCCCTTCTTCTTGTGTCTTGGCTTACAAGGCTAAGATTTTTATTTTATTATTGTTTTTCCCCAGTTTGTATCTTCTTTGGACTTACTACATTTTCTTTCATTTCTTGTGGTGTTGTGGTGCGAAGGTTTGCTTTTGGATATTTTTTGGTGTTTTAAACACCTGCCATTCCCACTTGTCCATCTCATAACTCTACTCTTGCACTAGAATAAGTGAAGATGAAGGTGTTAAATCTGCTGTGTTACCCTGCTATGTACTGCTAGGGATGCATATTTTCTGTACAGTGTCATACCAAAAGAAAAAGTGGGAGGAAGGAAATAATGGAGAGAACTTAAGTTGCCTGGTCTGATAACATCTGCATTCTGCAATGACTTCAGGGTGCGCTGGTCTCTTAATGTATACATGCATTAAATATCTCCCACCCCAATAAGTTTAACTGTACAAATCTCTGAAAAATTTTTCATAAGGCTGGTATATTCAAGTGATTTTAGAATGTGGAAAGAGAAATCCAGCTATCTTGTTTATTCATAGATGCATCTTTCCCATGAGTTTCTCAGGTTTTGGCAGTAAGGTTTACAGAAAGTGTTTCAGGAAATAATTCTATGTCACTTCATGTCATAGGTGTGACGCTCAAAGAAAATGCTACTTTTCAAGGAGGTGGTCTTGAGGCGTCCTTGTATAATTGCATATTTAGTCAACCATTAGATCTGCTTTTCCAGAGTTTTAGATTCAGACTTATAAAATCTGTTGCTAGGATATGTTTATATTTTGATTCTAACAGTACTACGGTCACATCTTTGTACAACACTGAGCATAATGAGAAGGTATTAGTGGGATTCCTACATGCTGCTACAATAATGTAGATCTATTGTTGAGGGTCCTAGATATTGCTACAATGAGAATAAATAGTAAAAAAAAGTTTTAAGTTTATCTTCAACTGACAGAGTAATTTGAAAATGTGGTTGTCTACTGAAAAGCATGTTTTTTGCAAGCTAGATTTTTTTTCTGTTTTAAGGGAAAATTTTAAAAGCAAAAAATATTCCCAGGATAATTCACACACAGCTGACTAAATAATTCATCATGAAAAATATATTTAGATTCTGCTTCTCTCTTCGTAAGGAGATTAGGATATTCTCAGATACATTCATTATTCAAACTAATACTGAGCTTTCCCATCCCCCCCCCAGGGCTCTAATCTGTCACCTTTACTCAAGCTGAGTAGTGTTTTCTGTGGGGAGTCATGCCGATTTTAGTGGCAATTCTTGCACAGCATGGTACAGGAGACAGCATCTGGACTTAAGTGAACAGGTTACAAGCACTTGTGAATATTTGATGATTGCACTGTGAAGCTCCTCCTGCACAGGATTGCTGTGCAAATCCTAGGAGGTACTTTTGTTAGCTCTTGTAATTAACCACCGCAACCCCAATTTATTAAACATACAATTTAAATTCTGATTGCAGCTGAGAGGCAAGCTAACATCTCGCTTTCCATGAGCAGTGGAGCTTAGTTTTGAACACTTTGCTGTTTACAGAAAGTGAACACAAAAGATCAAGAGTGAAGGCTAAAAGAAATGTGCTCGCATGTGCAGTCATTCAGAATTTCTCTTGTTACTGGCGTTGCGTCTGGAGATTGCCCATAGGCATTTTTTCAGCATTGAGAATATGCATTAACCACCTCTGTGCCTTCCTGTTCCCTGTGACTGCAGCTCTTTCTGGTAAATTTTTTAATACAGCCCTGGCCTTTGACTGGGCAGATGAAGCTTGATTCTCAGCTTCCAGCAGCAGAGCCTGAAGGCAGAGCTGCAAGCGTGGATCGGAGTATACCTACACTGCTGTACACCCTCCCAGATGCTCTGTGGGCACCAGTGCCACCCTGCTTTGCAGAAGCGCCCTCAGGATCTGTATGCTGGTGTTCCTGCTCCCTGGCTAGCTGTGCTCCCAGATCACCACCCATTCTTCCAGGCTGGTTAAGGCTGCAGGTATAATTTGGCTCAGTTCTACTTTATGGCCCCCAGAAGAGCCAGTGTAGGAAGGGGCAATGGCACCCATTTCCTCCACAGGACCCACTGCAGCCTCTTCGGGTCTTGGATGAGGAACAGGAGTCATGCAGGACTTTCTTTTGCTGGCAGACAGAGGTGAGGGGGGAAGGACTGACCCTTGAAAACTCTTCTCAGAAACCATGTTTTGGTTGACAGCTTTGTGTTTTACAGATAGCAGTTTTGGGCTGAACAGAATATTTTGTCTTTCTGAAAGAAAAGGATGATATCCAATGACCGGGCCAGAAAATCTCTCCTTTAAGACACTGACAAGATTCCTCATCCTTCCTGTGTTAAAAACAAGAGCTTACCTGGGAGAGGAAGATTTCGGACTAAATATATTCAGTGTTTTTACATAAAAGTGTAAGACATTTTATGTAAGAAGATTATGCAATATTTTATACACCTACATTTTTTTTTCTACGTGGAGGGAAAGAAGCTACCTGAAATATTCTGCCAATGTGAAATACCAACCTTGCAATGAGGCCTTTGGAGAAAGGCGTCATGTCTCCAACGTGAGGACTGCAGTCTTCTGTAGGATGGAGAAAGTACATCTTATCAATACACCTATTTGCAGCAGATATGCTTGCAGTGTCTGCACTAGAAAGTGGTTGTATGGTTCTATTAAAGCACAAGCCAGCCTGGAGTTGGCAGGTTTAGAGCACTTTGAACCCAGTCCAACACTTAATTTGATGGACAGGGTTGGAATAAGGCAGTTTAGTCTGTGACAGTAAAACAAATACAAATAGTCTCCTGGCTCTCTAATGGTGTTTACAAGAGCATTAAAATGATTTCCCACTAATGATACACAGTTGTAAGGATTGCAGCACTACATCATCAGGGTAATGCTGCAGCCACTGTTGTGTGGATCTAGAGACATCCAAAGCAAAATGCCAGCAGAGAAACTGGACAGTGTACAATACCAGGAATGGCAATCCAGCAAAACAGAGTTAAAGTGTCGTTCACAGAGAATCACAGAATCACAGAATCACAGAATTGTCTAGGTTGGAAGAGACCTCCAAGATCACCGTTGGTGTGCTTTCAGAAAGAGAGAAGATAAATGCAGGAAGTGTGCCTTCATATTGGCTCTGCCTGATGTTTTTGTGATGTAATTGTTATTGTTCACCTGACAGATGGACCTGCTTTCAAGTGTATTTCCTCTTTGGTTGGCCTAAGAAACTTACTCCAAATCAGGTTCCTCACTTCTTGTTTTAATCTATATTGTGTTTTCCGTATAAAATAACTCTTATAATGCACATTTAGGTTCAGGAGGTGTCCTGGTTTCAGGTAGGACAGAGTTAATTTTCCTCCTAGTAGCTGGCAGGGTGCTATGTTTTGGATTAGGATGAGAAGAGCGCTGATAACATGCTGATGTTTTAATTGTTGTAGAGCAATGCTTACACCAAGCCAAGGACTTTTCAGCTTCTCGCTCTGTCCTGCTAGCGAGCAGGCTGGGGGTGCAGCAGGAGCTGGGAGGGGACAGACCCAGGACAGCTGACCCAAACTGGCCAAAGGGGTATTCCATACCATCTGACGTCATGCTGAACAATATATAGGGGTGGCTAGCCGGGGTGGGGGGGCCGGCTGCTCGGGGATAGGCTGGGCATCGGTCAGCGGGTGGTGAGCAATTGCATTGTGCATCACTTTGTACACATTATTACTATTATTATTATTATTATTATTATTGTTATTATTTTCCCTGTCTTAATAAACTGTCTTTATCTCAACTCACAGGCTTCCCTTTCCCGTTTCTCTCCCCCATCCCGGAGAGGGAGGGGGGAGGGTGAGCGAACGGCTGTGTGGTGTTTGGCTGCCAGCCGGGCTAAACCACAACAGGAGGATATTACAGAACACCTGCAGATTTACTAATTTAGGCTTGATACTATAATTAGTAATAAAGTTTGAAGCTTGCTTTTCTGTAACACAGCAAACCAATGCTCAGGAAGTACTGCTACATACATACATTTTGCATAAATACTGCCTCAGAAAGTAGAGAATTTGGGTGAACCCTCTGGGCCTTTGCTGTGCTATAATTCAGGCTTTTGTGTGATAGCAGTGCCCTTTCTCTCTTCAGACACCAGCACTCGTCTGGCTCAGTGGGAACGCAGAAGCCCCCATTTACATTTGCTCAGGACAGAAACTGTGTTAACCTTGCAAATGCAGAGAATGTCAAATTGGTAAAATGCTGACTTGCTTAGCGTCTGTCTTTTCAGTCTATTTATGCCACGGCTGTATGTTAAAGAGCACTGTAAACCACTTATGATTTGACCCATTCTGTGCAAACGAAGCAAAATCTGCAGATAACACAAACTATAATTCCAAATGTCAATAGGTTGCAGATTGCTCCCAGAGTATTTTTAATGCAAGATGAAAAACAGACTCTTTTATCTCATCAATAATCTACTTATTGATTATATTAATAGAACTAGGCCCTGCAAACTCATAAATATCAGTAGATGTTATGATACTGTCCTTGCTGTGAGTGCTTTATGGGTTACAAATTACTTTAAATTATCGTTAGACATAAGTTGCAGTGGAGCTGCACCTAAAAGCCCTCTCTCACTCCCCCCCCCCCCCCCCCCCCCCCCCAGTTGTTGAAGACATCACAAGGCTATGGTTATGCTGAAAACTGTTTGTCAGCTATAAAACTGGAACTAATGTGTCCTTTGGAAGTTCAGTCAAACCAGCAAGGCAAGGAGTAAACTATCCCATCATAAAGAGCTGTTATGAAGGTAGGGCACTTACAGGGCTTAGAAGAAGACAAAGGTCAGACTGGCCAGGAATAGGAGATTTCATAATTTAGGATTCCCTTTAACTTCCCTGATTTTGGGTTTGTAATGAGTGAACTGGACATAACCTTACTTATGTTCATGATAAGGAGGAAAAATACTAAAAAGGATGATTTGTCATACAGCCAGTGGAATTAAAGGAAATTTGGCAACAAAGCAAACAGAGAAAAGTAACATTTTAACAGATTAATTTCTCTTTGTGTTCATCTGAAGGTTATTTACAGCAATATCGCCCATCAAGAGACTACTTCTCCCACCACTTTTCTCTTGGGCAGACTGTCACATGCCAGCAACTTGGTGGCCTCACTGGGCTTGTCATGCTGTTCTTGTCATTGTCCCCGTGCACACAGGGAAGCAGCCAGCAACCCATGACAACACCTGCTTGTTGGGGCCAGCAGCAGAAATGACTGTTAATTCTGCCATTCCCTGGATTCTGCTCTTTTTGAAATCTCAAATTTTGGTATATTAAACAAATCTCCACTTAGAGGGAGAAAAAAATTAAAGTCTGTTGTAACCTAGGAGTGTAATTTTGGGTTCTGTGCTTTCTCATTGCTGGTAGTGGCCAGGAATAAGCACAGTTCCTGGATTCCAGTTTCTCTGTCTGCCCCGAATTGTTCCCAGGATTTACATGGTTCTAGGCTGCTGCAGCTTGTGTTCCCCTTGGTCTGTCCCTCACCGTACTATAACTTATCACCAGGATTAATGCACTCCTGAAAGGTGAGGAGCAGAAGCCTGTCTCCTTGACAGCAGGGGACAAACTTGTAATAAATACATAAAAAATAAATATAAATAGTTAGACCCAGCAGCAGATTGTAATGGCAGTAAAGAAGGGTTTGCTCGATGCTTTATGGAAATGAAAGCTCTGTCTTCTGCCTCCATTGCCATCATTAGAGAGCCTTGTTAATCTGCTCTCTGAACATGATTATCATTTCTATAAACATCAAATATGCTGCTTTAACTATAAGCCCCCTCCCCCAGCTTAGTGCCATTGAAAGTAATTGCAATTAAAGTGAGAGGCTGCCCAGGCAGCCACTGAAAGTGGAGATTTGGTTGACAATAGAGCATAAGTTCAGCAGCTGGTGTGACAGAGGGAGGAATAAAGTTTCCAACCACCTTTCTCCAGACTAGTTGCTCTTCATCTGGCCCCTGGTGATCCACATCATGTGTGTCCATTGAGGGTGGAAAATGATTTTCTATAGCTCTCACTGGTCCTTTTATCCTATGGGACTTGGCAGAGGTTGCTGATGTGAAACTGACAAAGGCTCAGTGCAGCAGTATAAAATGGTACATAAGTTGTTGTAAAATGGATTAAATGCTATATACTGATATAAAATGACTGACCAACTATAGTTTTTGGCTAGCAATAAAGTAACTAGAATGCTGTATACCAGGTTTCACCCCACCGTCTTAAAGTATACATCCATATAGCACAGCAGTAGACCTGTCATAACAGTAATGTTGTCCAATGGTCTAGCCATCTCTGAATTTGCTGAACCTGATCATGATAATATCCAGCTGTCTTCTGTGCTAGACAAACTTATTTGCTGGTCCCAGGTGAGTTCCTGAGGGACAACTGGATGCTTCAGACTTCTGTGAGGAATAATGTTTAGAAACGGTGTATGAATGTATTATGGCTATTATGTAGACTTTGCAGCTAGCCTAGTTTGTAAGTGTTAAATCTGGTGTTCAGCTTCCCTATGAGCTCCTCATGCTTCTCTGACAGCAGGAAATGAGAGTAATACTGGTGTAATTAGCTGCCCCTGAGTTTCTTCTCCACAGCAAAGTGTAATGCTGCTCAGGTGGCATTGCAGTAGCAACTCTCTACCCATGAGAGCAATCTAGTGTGAGAAACATGATGGAGACGAAGAGGCTTCAGTGGAATAATTTAGCTGTCTATGCCTGCTGGACCAGCTTCTTAACACGGTAAGAAACTGGATAGCCTGTGTGATCTGACCACTTCTCGGATAAAACCAGCTCACAGCCTGAAGGACGTAAAGTGAGGAGTGAAATCACCTTTTCTTGACTTTCCCTACCCCTTCAACCACCCTGTTAAAAGCTAACAATTGGCATCACTTTTAGTTATAGATTTAGCCTTTTATCTGTTTACAAACTGCTTAGCTCCTCTATGGATTTTTCCAAACCAGGTGCTCTGCTATTTTACCCCTGTAGCCTGGGCTAGACCTGATGGTAGAGATTGCACTTGGTAACTGAACAACCTTTCCTTCAGCATCTTCTGGGTTCGATTCCTGAACTGCTCTTTGTAGATAGATCATTCAGTTCAGAGAAGAGGCTGCACAGCTTTACATGTCTGATGGACGTGTCTGATGGACCACTGTTGAATGGCCACAGTTCCCACTAATTTTTACAGAAGTCTCTGTTTATGCAAGGACAAGCTATTCAGACTATTATCAGAATTCAGGATTTTTTTTGAAATTGATGGTGGGGATAAGAGGGGGAGGGGGTTGCAATCTGCACCCAAATAAAGAAGTTTTGAGGTAGGGACACAAGCAGAAATTTGCCTGCGTCTCTTCATAAGCTACTGACACCATGAATAAGCCAGTGGAGGAGCAAACCTCCTGAGGTGGGCTGTAATAACTTTCTGTGGAGAGCAGAGCAAGGAAGACTTGATATCTACTTGGTCCTTTCTTTGCTCCAGGAATAGTACAACTATGTGCCGTCCCTTACCTTGCGCAGGTGGTGATTTGGATGATAATCTTTCAGAGAGTCCCTCCTGCTTAGCTTGTTCACACTGTATCTGGAAAGTACTTTCCACGTGCTTGTGCTTCACTGATTTCAGTAACTACGGAAAGCAGGGCTGTGTTGAGGTGAGCCATTCAAATTTCATCTAAAAGCTTAAAAATAGCACTGTGAAGATAAACCTGGAACAGGTATATCTGTCTACCGTGTACTTTGCTTAGCATTTCCTTTCACCCTGCAGCCCAGCCTATTACTCCCATGTGGTGTTATGGTCACCACAGCATATGTTAGATACTGGACAACTGCCACTGGTTTCCAGTGAAGTAGCACATAGTTACAGCATATAGCCCTTCTGATAAAATCCTGTGTTTTTCTGTGCTTTGACTCAGTAAACTAAATTCTTCTGGTAGGGGAAAGGTGAAAGAGTGCATGAGATAAATGATTAAAATATCTAAATCTTGTGGTGTTCTGCAGGCACCTTGATTAAAAATATGTCAGACTTGATGCTTTTGTTGTATGTTAGCCAAAATGGCAGATACAAATCTTTATCACTGGGTAGATTTTATAAGGTCACCTGTCATCTGAACATGAGCCACAAAAAAATTAGCATCTTAAAAAACTACCATTAATTCTTTTCATAACCCTTTTAATCTTCGTTTTACACCTGGTCTTTCACTGTGAGTTCATGCAAGGTGACAAACTGGGACCTTAAAAAGTTGCCATCCCTCTGGTATTTCATGAACACCTCAACTTTAATGAACTTTATAAGAGTCATGGTCAAAAATTTAAAAGAAATCTCCAAGGTTCCTTGTGTCTTTTGCATTCTTCAGAATTAAATTGTCAGGAATTTTCTGCAAACAGACAGTACCTGTTGTAATTTCAGTGAACTACCAAGAGAAAGCTTTGAATTACTTTTTTTTTTTTTTTCTTTCCCTGTTGCATTTTTTAACCCTTGTGAAGCAGTAATGATCAGTAGTAAATTGCAAGAGGGAAGACAAACAGTCTTAAATTCTGGAAAGATAATAGTCTTTAACCTCCATGAAGATATTCTAATCAGCAGGTACCTGAAGACAAAGTTGTAATCTGTTGACCTCACCTAGAACTGTTTAGATAACTGCTAACATGTTAAGAAGACTTAAGGTTAAATATCAGAAAGTCATATTATACTGAACCTGGGATAACAATACTAAATTCTATTACCTCTGCAAGATCAAAAAGGCCAAAGCTGCAAATAATTTTCCAAAACAATTTATTAAAGTTGCAGCAATTGTGACAATGGTATAAAATCATTCTTTTTGACACCATAGCTTGAATTCTCAGAGAAGATGGGTTGTAACTGCCCCCAAAGTCAGTGAAAGCCACTTCAATTTCTCAGGAGTACTTATTAAACTGTAAATTCATCTTTCATGCTGTATATGACAGACATGAAATAATTATGGAAAAAGTGAAGGAAAAGGAATTACTGATATTTTATCAGTGCACACGCAGCACATAGCATATGTCTCTCTCATTTATAAGATAGCTTCTAGCCTTGCTGAAACAAGGGAAAAATATATGGAAATGCCTTGCAGGTCAGTGTGCTGGGGGGACAGAAGATCTAATAGACTCTGAAGAATAATACCTGTGGTGTATCTTGACACAGGAACCCTGGAGCAAGCACTCGGCACATGCACTGAGTCTCCTATTTTTCATCTGATGGCTTTGATGTTTTATTATAGTTTTTAATGCTGATGAGGCAAAACAACCTCAGAATGTACAAAACCATAGCAACTGCTGCAGGAAGACATATCTGGAGACAAATTGTCCTCATCTCTGCTAATTTTACTGCATTTCTTCCTCTCCAAGCTAATGATGGTTGTCCCTCTACCAGCAGGTTTCAAGTTGGATTAGGAATGGGTGTAAGTTTCAGAAGGGAATCAAACCCAGTGAAAACCAAGAGCGGGCGGATATGTGGAAACCTGACATGATTTTGTTGGGATAAGGTAGTGCCACCCAGCATCTACTGATTATTTGTTGGATTAACAGGTCTGTGGGGCAGAAAATGCTATTGCCCAGACTCCACTGGGTGCTCCTGTTGTCAGAAGTGCACAAGGCACCAATGCTGCCTTCTGGACCCCAGAGCTGGGCTGTTGGGATATGTGAGGCTATGTTTTTTTGTCCCTTCAACAAAAGTTGCAGCCAAATCTAAGAAGACTTTCTGGTGAAATTTATGTTGGAAACTGGTGTGTTTCCTTGGCAACTTTCCATTTAGCAGAGTCCGCCTGTCTGAGAGATACAGATATCTTCTCTGAAGTTTCCAAACTTCTTTAGCTGTAAGTGAATGGTGGTCTGTAAGTAATTAGTGTCAGCAGGTCTTAGATTCAATAAAATCATACACATTTATTCCTTTGCCAACACCTTCAAAATATATTCAGTCATGCCTCTCTCTTGTTTTTTGTAACAAGAAATCTACAAAACTGCTTCAAACAGCTCCCTGGTTAGAAGTTAATTTCCAGTGTTTAAAGAAAACTCAGTGTAACAAATAAATGGTCTGAAATTGCCAAATTAATTTTTACTTTCATTATAAAATGCTAGTTTAGTTTACAGCCTGAGTACTAAAGGTTTGGAAATAAAGCAGCCCCATAAGGAACCTGACTACAAGGCACATCTTTTCTGTTGCAAATGAGCTACAAAAGAGAGGACTTTGGTCAAAAACAAAAGTCCTGCACAAAGGAATCGGTGTGGAGGTGAGTGCACAGGCAAGCATGGCAGCTCGCTGTTACTTAAGGGATGGCCGTCTCCAGAGCCAGACGGAGCTGCCTGCAGTCCCGCTTTCACGTTTCAAAGCTCAGCTCACAGCATGATTACTTTAATGCAGAGCCTCTGATAAATTCTTGGAATTGATTAGTTATTACTTCCAAGGAAAATGGTTTCATAGATGAAGGGAACGGTGACAGTTTTTGAGCAGCACTGCAATTTCACTTGCCATCTTTCTGGGACACCGGCGTGCTCTTGTGCTAAGGACAGGGGAATTGCATCTGCGTATCTCCGTATATATTCATCACAGCCCTCCATAGTCTGAAAGTCTTTATTGCCAAAGAAAATCCCCACAGAAAACAAGACTGTGCTATCAGTTTGTCCAGCTAAAATCTGCATATGATTTTTTTTTTTTAACCTTCCTCACAGATCCGTGGCTAGGAAAGCTAGACAAGATGCAAGGGTCTCTTTTGGCTGTCTGTACAATGCAGGCTGCGGAAGCTGGCTGCTCCTACCTGAGCAGCAATTCCCCTTTTTGAAACAGATCTGTAAATGAGTGGGGTTTATTGTGTCCGGAAGAGGGAGAACTCCACAAGGAAACCAACCAAACCAAAGCACCTTTCCCCCCTCAGCCAACAGCCCGCGGCCTAGGCGAGGAGCTGCCCCCAGCCTGCAGCAGGAAGGTGAGGGGGGCCCTGCCGGCAGTGGGGCTGGAGTATATGGTGGACTGCTTTGCCTTCACAAGGCTCTGTGACACCTGGATCAGGGCTGGCTCTTGCATGTCAGTGAGCTCACGTCCATTTGTCCATGCGCCCCGAGGCTGACAGGCCTGTGGTCCAGCGCTCTGCTGCCTGGTGGAATGCGGGTCCCCTGCCAGATAGGGATTCCTCGGTCGTGCCCAGGACACAGGGGTGTAATTGGCCTCCTGGCACTGGGCATCGCCTCCGATGTTGTCTGCTGGGTCAGGCTGGAGGGAGGTGGGCAATACTGCAAGGCTTTGTGTTTTGTGGCAGCATAACTCCTTTCCTACTGCTTTTCTCGCCTCTTTCCCTGAATCTTGAACAAAAAGCACAGGGAAGGGCAAAAGAGAACAATGGCACCTATTACTGAAATAAATAATCTTTATGAATCTAAAGAAAAAATCTTAAATGTTCTTTAAAAAGAAATTATCCTCACTTAAAATTTGCCCATTTGATACAGCAATGCTCCACTGGTGCTTGCTTCTGGAGTTAAATGTCAAATTGTCTTTCAGTAAAACTTCTCAGGAAAATGGGACCGATTGGTGACCTCAGGCACTAATATAACAATAGCATATAGGCCACAGCCTTACAGACAAAGATCCAAATTGACCTTGAATATCAATTAACAGAAGGCTTTATCCACATATTTTTTTCTTGCAGACGAGATTTCTGGACTTGGCTGTGTCCCTGTGTTTCCTTTGTGTTGTGTGTGCAGAAAAAGAAAAGGGGCACAAAGCTCCCTTGATTTTATTAAAACCAGAACCTGTTTATAATTGTGTGCCTACAGTGATATTTCCTGATAGTGTAAAAACTCAATTCAAAAAGGAAATAATGTGTTGCCTTGCATTGTTCCCGCAAATAACTTAGAGGGAGATAACTTGATAAAAACATTTCTATCACACCCTCTGGTTAGTTAAGTGTAGTTATTATGTTTCCAAAAATAGATAGTTCCCAAGTGTGTCTGAAATCTGCAACATGGAGGCCAGTTCTGTGTTGTATGTAGCCTTTTCTGTCAGACATTTTGCCTTAAAATTCTCACAGACTTTTCCTCATTAACTCCCTTATAATTTTGCATCATTCTACAAAGCAGATGCATGCTTGTAATCAGAGAGAGACAAGCTTGTAATCAGAGAGTAGCCAGCAATAGTTGTTTGATGCCAGAAAAATAAAAAACGTTCTGAGGTTTGAAATAAGGGAAATTATCACTTTTATGGCTGCTGGCAAAACTCCATGACTAAATTCCTAGAGGCATGTATCTACTAAATAATGAACCAATATCTCTTTAATCCTTCCACAGAACCACTTCTTTGTTTTATTTTTCAATGACTTGCAATATTTTGGCATTACCAGCATTACTGATAAGAATTCATCTTTCTGACTGGGGGGATGTCTTTGCAGAGAGAGCAGCCAGTAGCTGGACGAAGCCTGGGAGAAGCACGCTGGGGTGGGAGCTGGGGGACTGGGGCCATTCCAAAAGAAGCGGGATGCTTCTCCTTGCACTTAGCCTCAGGCATGGAAATGGCTTACTCCTTTCCTCAGTCAAATAAGCAGCTTCAGAGGCTTAAACATAAACTCAGATGGGTGCTAGTAAGGCTGTTCTGACTCTTTATACATTTCAAAATGTGCATGCCATATTTCAGTCTTGGGCCTTCTGGGTGTTCATGTCTAATTAGGCTGGAGGGCCTCCAGTTTGAGATTACCTGTGTTGCTCGGTGCTCAATTTCTTTATATGACTTTGGCAATAAAGCAGATTACCATGGTTTTATATGCAAGCAAATTCGGACAGATGTAAACATTCTTGTAAACATTATTCTTGCTTTCTTAGCACTGACTGAATTCCACTATCATCTGGTTCTCTCTACATAAGATGACAAGTGTGCCAACTGTGGCATATATGTAACTAGGGGTACTCTGTAAGAAGCAAAGCTTTTAAATGCGTCATCTTTTCCTGCCTTTTTTTTTTTCCAATGGAGAAACAATACAGCTTCAAAAAAAGCTTCACAGTTCTGGATTCAAGTAATGAAAGGAAAGAATTCTGAGCGGAACTATGTGTAGCACAGCAACAAATGTTTTGGGTTTGTTAGGTTCTCCTAACAGCCCAGAGTAGAATGGAGGAAACATAATACATAGCACGTGAATTGGCATTTAGCATTCTGTACTATTATTCCATTGGTTAGGACTGCTGTTTGCTGCTACTATAAAAAAAAAGGGTCCCTGTGTATGAAAGGACAGCCATGATTGTCTCCTCAGACACCACTAAATAAATAAAACAGCTTAATTCTCCAGTTTGCTGTTCCTGTGCCCACTTTATGAACACTAGATGCATTCTTGTGGTGTTATGTCTTGTACTGTCAAGCCCAAACTTAAAGTGAAGTCCCAAATCCAGTCATTGGGGTGACAAAATTTAATAAACAACAGTTTCATCTTGGATGTTAGGAGAACTGGAAACGTATTCAAAGGTAGATGCCACCTTAAATGAACCTTAAAACAATTAAAAATAGGTGTTAGAATGTTATGTTAGATGTCAGGGATGAAACCCAAATATTAAAGTACTCTTCTAAATGAATAAAACAATTTTTCAGAATGATAGCAAATATCTACAAATCTTCCAGTACTTGGCATCCTGTACTCTTACATAACCGAATGTAGATTTTAAGTGCCTAACTTCAGACACTAGTGGATGAATATTTTAGATCAATAACTACAAAGATAGTGTGCTCCAGAAAACATTAGATCTCAGTTATAATTTCAGAATATTAGAGCTACAATTCAGAAATACTACATTTGAAAACAAAATTATTTACTACCTCATCAGGAGGACCTAAGAATAACCCTCTTCTGACATCCAATCTCCTTTTTCTATAGATCTTAGGAACTCATACCTCAGGTCCCCCTGTGACAGGTCTACTGAAATGTTCTGACACTGAAAGGGTGAGGAACAGTGTATCATGAAAGGTAAGTGTCTTCTACCTGCTCTTCCAGATTTTTGCTTGTGATTGTTCAGTTGGTAGAGTCAGTTTTATTTCTTTGAAGAAAAAAGATTACAGGTGAAGCACTGATACCTGATTCTTAGATTTAGATTATATGACACACGTAATTGAACGGTTCCATATTTTAGAATGCTCTGAAAAAATCAGCACCTCATGTTTCTAGGACTTTGAGCCACAGTAAACCCATTATTCTTGTCACTGCACATATTATGAAAACGAAAAAAAAAAAAAAGTCCACTGGAATGTCGAAAGAGCGTCAAGTGTGTAGACCTAACTGAAATTCCATGCAGCCACACTTTGTATTAAAGGGAAATCTTTATATTAACAAAGTTTCCTTCCTTTATGAAGTGTTGACATATCTGAGACAGGCAATCACATCTGAAATGTGTCTGCTTTTGTCTCTAGATTAGGAGGAGTAAGAAGCTAGGGGCATTGCCTGGTTGCAAAAGCAGATGGTGAGGTTTGCTCCTGAATTCTCTGAAGTGGGCACCTGTCCTGGCGAGGGTCTCATGCCCTGTCCCTTCTCAGTTCACCTACCTCCCCAAAATGCGGTGAGGGATAACCTTGCAGTGTCCTTGAAGTCTGTATCTATGCAGCAATACAATAGCATACTTTTATGTGTCATATGCTCATTCGTTTTCATAGAAAGCAAAGTGACTGCTCAAAAACAGAATATGTCTTCAGAAAGAGCTGAGCTACTTTTCACGGGAAAACTAACACTTTAAAACTCCTTTTTCACCAAGTACTCTTCTAGAGATCAACATATATCTGCAAGTGTTAGCCTTGAAAAGGGACCTGTGTTATGCTTGGCTCTGAAGGAGGGAATGCAGGTGTTCTTGTACCAGAGAGCAAACTTAGGAGACTTCAGAAACAACAAACCTGAGTCCACCTAGTCTTCTGCAAAATAGTTTTCCATTATAGTGAAGAGCTTCGTAAATATTTTTAGGTAAATCAGATATGTGTTTCCCCATGTTTCAAATGTAAAGGAGAATGAATGCCTTAATAAGTTAGGAAGGCAGTAGCCTCATTTGTCACAAAGATAAGAGGAACTCAACAGAATTATCGATATTTTGCAGGGGAAAAGCTTATGGTAGGATGAAGCAGTGTACTGCAGTGGGTTAGTGGTTTTGTCTCTTGGTCTTAGAACACCAACCTGAACTCTGAAAAAGCATTTGGGGAAGAAATAATCTTAGAGAACCATTGTGGACTTAGTGTGTTGTTACAAATGAAATGCAGATGGCATTTAGGGTTGTTTTCGTGTATAAAGTAGGAGTAGGACTCTGTGGCTTGGATAGCCGTACTTTTTTTTCTCCTCTTTTTGAAGTCATTGTAGCTGCAGCTTGGCTGTCATGTTCTTCCTTTAATTGGAAGCTGGCCAAGGGTATGGTTGGCGAGCCTGCTTTATGGAAGTCTGGACATTATTTTGCTGCTTTGGGGCCTCTTCAGTATTAATAAACCATGGATAAACTTCCTGGTATTTCTTTAATGACATTATGGTTAAATAACAATCATTTTGAATCTTCAGAGAATAGCTTTTGCAGAAGAACAGAAAACACAATCCACTGACAATCTAGCAAATTACTCTTTTCTTTGTGAAAGCAAAAAGGGTTGTTGGATCTGTCCACGGCAGAAAATATAGTCTTGGGACATGGTACAGACAATAAACTACCATTAATAAATATAGGTCTTCCACTGCAGTGTCTGACACATACTGGTTAAGAATCTCCTTTTCTCACTCGATCGACATATGATAATCATCAAATTTTGTGACCTGATCTTGATTTTGGGATATTACCTTGAAAAAGGCATTCAAGTTACTACAGATAGTGTGCATCTCAGTTGGGCTAAGAGGAATCATATTGTATTTTAGCTGGGATCTAGTTAACTTTCCTTGGAGGGTAGGCTGTAGGCAGAACCATTACGCTATTTCTGTAGAGGACTGTGAACACAAAGCAGGTTGTGTAGAAACCAGCAGTGAGGGAACGCTACACGATGAGTCAGGAGCCCCCCTGCTCTGTGCCACCATCTTTGTGGAGTTGAGTGGCATGGACAAGGGAGAGGACCCCGTCTGTGCTGTGAGCCTTTGGTCAGCAGCAGGCTGCAGGTGAACTTTTCAACAGCAAAGAAGGGAAGTTGGGTGGGATGGAGGTAAGGCTTTTCCTTTACAGTGTAGTTCTGTATTTAGCGTTGTCATAGCTGTAGTTAGAAACACCATGTCTTTTCCTTTCCTACAGCGTATCTCTGTGTGATATGCAGATCACTAATGAGGAGCTAATTAGGCATAAGTGATCATGATTTTATTGTGTTTGCCTGTAACAAATATATTCAAGTTTTTGTTCTCACTGGGTTATGAAATCACCCAATTTCATAGTGCTGAAGACAAGTTTCAAGATAAAAAAAATAGTTAAACATTTTTTTTTTGTCTAAGAATGTTAAACATGATGATCAAAAGGACAAAGAAAACATTACGAATAAAAATGATCACCATGGAAATCCCCAAGTGAGGAGGCAGAGTTGTGAAGGTTTTAAAAAATAAAATTTAATGACACAGAAAATTGACAAAGACACAAAAAATCTCAGAGCTAACAGAATTAGGGGAAAATATATATTTTTTTGCCTTTTTTTTTTTTAAATTTTAAAAAAGCATAGGAATGCAAGTAGTCTGAAGAAAACAATGGGCCGTTGCTGGGTGAGTATTGTCCATTAGAATTAGAATGAATTAAATTACTTCTCTTCTTCACGTGTCAGTAAATGACAGGCTGGCGCACCTCTGCTGCTGGTGGTCACAAAACATATAACACCCTCCTCCACATTTGCTGTGCTAGAACTGTTATTATTGGGATTATTTAAACATTTGCACCTCACAACCTGACAACTAATACCCAAAAGTTTTTAAAGAATTCACTGAAGCGTTCCGTGTGTTACGAAGCTTGAATTTTTAGATATGAAACAAAGAAATTACGGAGAACTAGGAAACTTGTCACTGATGGTTAAAAAAGGAATCTTCTGGATAATTGCAAGTATATCAATTTGGCTATGGTTCTGGAAAAAAGTAACAGAAATTCTCATACTGGGCTACATCTAAAATTCCACTCAGTCTTTGAGACTAGTCACCCATGATTTTGGGAAAGTAGATTTTATCAAACTGACTCTTTATTCCTTTCTTTATTCTCTTATTTGAGAGAAAACAAATAAAGTTTGATCAATGCCATCAGGCTGAAATAATATATAATAGGCTTCTGTGAGGCATGATTTTTTGATCAACTAGCTAGACTGAAATAAAATCAATGTGGTGCTTCTTAAATGGACTAAAAGCTGGCTGACAGGCTGTGAAACATGACTGTAAATGGGGAATCTTCACTGAATATGTGTGTTTCTGTTGGATCCCATAAGAACTGTTTATTATAAGTAACTATTTAGCACTTTTATTGATGACCTGGACCTAAACATCAGTTTTCCACAAGAGTAAAGGAAATTTAAGAAAGAGGATAGCTGTCTGATGCAATAAGACCTATCAGTGCCAGTAAAGTGGGTGCAAGCTGTAGTGAACCATGAATAAGATTTTAGTGAGCTAATGTGGCTTGTGGATGCATGCTTGTCAGTACTGAGTAAGGGTAAAGAAATATTTTGCTTATGCAAATTGTATTCCTATAAATAAGCGTTTCTTTAGGAAGGAGAAAGGGGGGTCAGTAGCGTCATCACAGAAAAATACTAAGAAAAATTGGACTCCAAGGTCACTGTCTGCTGGGTTTACCAAAAAGGGGTGGCTCAGTATCACTTTCTCAGTTTATTGGTCTGCTTAGAATTTATGTTAAATTGTCTTTATGTTAAAGTTTTTATTGTCAGGAATGAAAGCAGGGAAAGTCCCGTAGATATTTTAGAACCTGACTGACAGTCCGACTGCCACACTTTTCATTTTTGTTGCTCTCTTATCCTATCATGTGAGACTTCCTAAACTACCAGGACAAAGAGAACGGGAATTTAACTTTTGTATTCCTTCTGTATTCTGACACAGCTTGTTTTGGCTCATACAGCTGAATCTAGTGCTCAGCTCAGGAACTTTTCTGAACTGACTAAATGCAAAGAAGCAAAGGTAATATTTTTACTTTGAGCTGGATGAGGTTCTGGACTGCTCATGATAGAGGATTCACTAAAAACCCTGCTACAGAATTTGAGTTTGTTTGTATTATTGCCTCTTGAGGAAATTCCATGGCTCTCTGCAGGGTTGTGATAGCTTGAGAATATACTGAAATTTCTTAATGGTGAAGTGGTGTGTGACAGAAAGCAAGAACATACTGAAATTTCTTAATGGTGAAGTGGAGTGTGACGGAAAGGAAGAACAACTTCAGCATTAGAGCTTAGATATCTTGGTTAGCCCAAGGGATCTCAGACATACAGAGACAGGTTCTGTTCTACTCCCTGTTCTCAAGAACCAGTAAAATTTAGAAGTTTGATGTTTAGAGGGTCCATTGCATTTAAATACAGCCCTGAGTATCTGTCCATTTTCTGCTTATTCTATTCACTACAGACAGGGCTCTGGAAATAATGCAGGAGAAAGTCTTGCACCTAGAATAGCTAATGTTCACCTGCCTGTTCTAAATGCTTTCTGGTAGTTAAAATACAACAATGAAAAGTGCTATTCAGTTCAGCTCCATCCTTTTTGTCTACTGGATAGATTCATCCTTCCATCCTACTAAAATTGAAAATAATGAAGCTGGCCTGCTTTGCAAAGCAGATCAGTTACAAGAAGAGCCAGGACTAGCATCTCTGAATCCCAAACAGCTTTTGTATCCACTGGACCATGCTGATGACACCACTAAATACAGAAGTTGGGAAGTACCCAAGTGAAAATGCATAAAAAAATTTCAGGTCTTGTTTTAGGAACATACTAAGAATGCTTTTCAAAACTGTGATTATAAATTCTTACTCAAATATAATTTATTTGAATTTATAAAACTGTAAACAGAAAATCTCACCCTCCATGCTTATTCTTAAATTATTATTTTTTTCCTATGACTGTAAAAATTCTTGCAGTTTTTTTCCTATTCCAATTACTTAATTGAAAGACTACCCTTTGTTCATTAATTGCATGTTGAATTCCTATCTTCAGCTTATCAGTGGTAGCAGCCAACAGGACGCACATTATATTCTACAATATTTGAAGTAACATTTACACTTAGGGTTTGTTTGTAACATCAGCAGAGGTATCCCTTGCTCCTCTCTGAAGTCTTGCCTTAAAATGTTCCTTTCTCTGCAATATTTGGCACCAATTACATTTCATGTAAAAGTCGATCATTTCCCAGCAGACTTAGAAAGACCATCCGGTTGCTTTCTTTTTCCCACTCCCCACCTGTGCTGCATTTTTCTCTCCTGTTTTACAGTTGGATTGTAGGTACATCTACTATATATCAATATATCTATTATATATCTATAAATGTATTATACATCTATATATCTAAAGGGCTGTCATTCAAATGGGACTTAGCGTGATGAGGTCTTGGTCTTGTGTCCAGGTCTTTTAAGTGTTATAGTCTACAAATTACCATCCTTATCTCTTCTTGTCTTGCTCTGTCTTGCCAAAGGAATGAACACAGCTGTCCCAGCTGTAGCCAGGGATATCTGTCTCCTCACTGAGAAGACGAGGGTTTTTGCTGTACATGACTATATGTTAGTGACCTGCGCAGTGGTAGACAATGAAAGTTCATCTGAGGGGACTTCTCTTCACCTGTCTGATGCCTCTGGTCTGATGATTCTGGTTATTAAAGAGTCTGCATTAAAGATACTGGCTTAGGTGAGCCTTATGTTTGTTTACTGAGGTTTGCAAATGTAACTGTTGGATCAGTTCAATCTCCACAGTCACTGGTATCTTTCCAAAGACATTGGTTGGAAGTGGAATTCAATGAATATTGACCATTAAATGTTCTCTTAAATATTATCCAATTTCATTAACACCAAGCTTAATTAGAATCCTGGGAAGGACAGTCTAATCTCTGTTTGAATAACTGCACCAATGTGCTGTACTGTAAATCAAGATTTTAGCAGGGTAATTCAGCAATCTTGCTTTGTTAGTTAAATGTTTAATCATCTGCTGTGTTGAAAAGAGGGTGATATTTCCTCTTAAACTTGCAGCTCATCCAGTAGCTAGAAATTGAAGATGTTGACTATCAATGACTAATAGCTTAAAATCCTATTTCCGTGGCACATTGCAGTTGGCAAGAATGTGTCTCCTTCAGGCTTCCAGGGAAAGGTGTGAAACTTTCTGGGGGGAAAAAAAAAATTCTTTCACTTATTACTCTGAACTGTATGCACATGAAAATACACCCAGTATAGCCTTTAAAATATTGTTTAATGCTTAAACTTAAAAATTAAAAATAAGACCTGATTTATTTTAAAGCTTACAATTAGTAGTGTGAAAGACATAAAACAGGTCAGAGTTAACATTTGGTTTGTTAAATATTGATCAAACTCAAGCAAAGCTTATATATATATTTTAAATATAGGAAAAGAGTGTACCATGCACTGTGTGATGCTTCAGCAGATAGATTATACCAGTAGTGTACGTTATCCCCATGCAGTGGTGTAAACCCTGCTGGCTTCTCCTGATGGTGCACCCCCTCTTCCCCTCCCCTAGATGCTGCACAGGGGCAGGAGCATTGTAGGAGCTGGCTGGCTGTCCCTGGCTGGCAGCCCCATCTGCTTGCAGTGTGCCTACTGCAGATTTGACTGCGGAATGACTGATCTCGATGGAACACAAATATATGCCAATGGCACAGGCATACATGCCAAGAGACAAATGCTCATTAGGAGTTTTATGCTAGCAGCCTAGAACCAAGCCACAGGCATGTCAGTGTTTTGCATGACCAGAAGCTATTATGGATGACTGCTAAACACAAGCACTGAAACGATTAGCAACATGTACAGTATGTGATACTTTGCCCTTTCCACAAACATCAGGGTTACAGCAGTAAAGAACTGCAATGAGGTCATAAAAATATTCTTATTTTCCAAGCTTTAAAGATCAGAACTATTTGTCATGCAGCAAAATGGCTTGACAATTGAACTTCTGTTCCCACAATTGTGTTTAGGAAGTGCTCATGAGTCTTGACAGACTTATGAGTGATTGTAAGCAGCTGAATGGAAACAATAGGCCTGCGATAACCGTAGGACATGGGTGGGCCCCACCTCCAGCATATCTGTGCTGATGAAGGCTTGCGTGGCAGGTAGGCTGCGGCAGGGCAGAGCTGCGGGAACTCAAACACTCACACTGCGGCACATCTGAGCTTTGGTTCCAGCTCTATGCTTCAGCTGTTCAAACACTCTGATTGAAGAAATGCATTAAACTAAATGCCTTTTGTGTGCATTTTTTTTTAAAGAGGCTGAACTGTGTCTTCCCATAAAGCAAATTCATGTCTAAGAACATGCTGGCTGTCATAGCTTTAACCCCAACCCACTCTCTTAGTTCAGGAAGGCATATGTTGTCAGCTCAAGCCTGGCTGAGGGAGTGGTAAATACATATGGGTACATGTGTATGCGTGTTCCTGTATATGTTTATACCTAAATGTTGCATTAACATAAGTATAATTAACTGAGGGAAAGATAACTCCTGGAGAAGTTGTCTAGGAGTGAAGGTCTTACCTGGCCAAGGGCAGACAAATTTACAATGAGATTAATTTTCTTGATGTCACGACCTTACTTATTAGAAGATGAAGGGAAGATGCAGAAAGCGGGAGGCAGGATAGAAAAAAAAGCAAAGTGGTGAGATTGTTGATTGTGGTAATTGAGGACAGACTGTTAAAGGGGAAAAGTTGCTTATAATTTACTGCCTACTTACAAATTACAGGGGGAAAGAAATAGCTATTCGGCAGAACCTGATATGATAAAGGCCCTTTTCCTTCTGTAACTAACTAAAAATCTACTGCTGTTTTGTAATTTCATGTAATTGAATCAGAATCAGTAATACATTTTGCTTCTTTTTTTTAAATTCAATTGCCTTTGGGTTGAAAATGTTTCCTCTCTTCTCCTAAACTCTTAAGTAGTGTTTCTATGAGTGCATGAAGGCCTGTTCTGCACAATGGAAAACTGCAATCTGAAATCTATATTTTGGAATTATGTTGTCAGATAAATTTCATTATAAGGCATGACAAGCTAAATAGCTAATTGCATTGAAAAGACTTTAAGTTTAAAGATTGTTATAATACTAAATTGCATGCTTACAATTTTAAAGGAAATAGTGTGTTGATCTGTACAATACTGAGCAAATTTTAGTTCTCTAAAAATATTTCTGGAAATATATTACTTATGGCTAAAAAGCTGTTTATGAACAAAATCTTTCATATCTCACATATTAAATGCAGTACACTCTGTAAAGGTCTTTTGCAGCTTAATGTCTGAACACCATGTAATAAAGAGTTCTACGTGCAATGAAATTTTGTGTAATTGAAAGCCCAAATGAAGATGATGCCTAATAGGGAAGGAATAAATTGCACAAACTATAAATAAATGGATGCTCTGAAGTTAATATATAAGGTGCTTTTTATTTCTACAATCTAGATTGCTAATTTCAAAGAAGAAACTACAAAAGATGGAAAGAAATTGCAATGACTGTCACTCTGAAAAGGTCTGTGTGACAAAAGGAAAGTGAAAGAAAAGGTAAAAAGTGAGCTCACAAAAGAGATATTTTTGCAAGAAAAAAAAAAGAGGTTTTAACCAGACTACAAGTGAAAACAAAACAGAATGAGGAATTACTGGCCTTCAGAAACTAGGTACTTTAAATGGCTGAGGGAGTCCCACAGTCTTAACAAGACCACACAGGTGGGAAGAGACTGTATTCTATTTATTGTATTTTAATTTCTGTGTCAGTCAAGGTATATCATCTTCAGAAAAAGAGATGAGATCAATCTGATTATCTGTGAATTCAGACAACCCATTACAATGTTTAATTTGGAACCATTCATGACCTAGCACATTGCACTAAGTAGCTGATAGTGTGAGGAAGAGTAAAAGCTGTCAGCTCAGCCTCCTGCCGTGCTGTGCATGTGTTGGTAGGACAGGCTGCAAATGGATAAGCAAGAAATGCGAGTCAGGCTCCTGCCACACTGGCTCAGAATGAAATCGATAAGTGGATGGGACTGGATTTCCCTGGTCTGTGTTTGTCAAGGAGACACATATATGGCAAGGATTTGATGACTGAAATCGGTAGACTGCATCCGAGCAGTGCTGCAGAGGGACATAATACTTTGTATCCTCTAGTCTCCAAGGAGAACTACAAAACAACCGGATTAACTATCAGAGTGGATTTGCTTTGTAGACACAGAAATTCTTGTCTACTTGATGGGAATAGATAGTTGATGGAAGAACAGATAGAGCAGAATTCAGGAGCAGATTAGTTTTGCACTTTTCTTTTTCATTACAGCCTTTGTCATGAAAATGGATATACTTTATGCCATTTTCTGTTCTCCTCACAGTCATTATAGTGGAGGTGTTATCACTTTTGATTTTCCCATTTTTTTGCATTTTTAAAGTCCAATAGAATTATTTTCTCATAATATATTCTCTCTCGTGCTGTCTTTATAAAACAAACAAAAAAAGCCATTTGTTGAGTTTGGTAGGAAATTATATTATTTCCTGACAAGTTAAAGATGGTATTGTTTAAGGAAATAATTAGTTATCTTAGGAAGCCATTTTCATAAAGACCTAGTTTTAATAGCCGTTTAAGCACAAAAACAAATGGTGATGGGGAATCTTCATAGATGCTAAGATGCTAACCAGAGAAGGTGCTGTATTGCTGCAGTCTGACTTCCCTGCAAGAGAACAGTTCAGGGATTCTCTACATCTCTAGAAAGTCATCTATCTTTCATCTGTCAATGGCAAATGATGGAGAGTCTAATACTTTCCTTTGGATGGCAATCTGTTGAATACTTACTCTGGTGAAAACAACTGAAATTGAAAATAACTGGAATAACTTTCTATTTGTGGGATGAATTCTCTGTTGCAGGCATGCAACCTTAAAAATCATTGAAAAAGATCAAAACTTTAGAAGGGTTCAAAGAAGAAATAATTGACAGATATTCTGTAGCTTCTGTTGTACAGAACTTCTCATGTTACAAACTCTTATGCCATATGCCTTATTTCCAGACTGAAACGGTCTAGTTTTACTTTCTAGCTACTGCGGTTTTTACAATCTTTATGTTTTTTATTTTATTTAACATCAAAATCATGAGCAGGAATGCCTATTTTTGGTGTCTGCATGATTTGATGGAAGCACAGATTTGACACAGGTCACTCAGCACTTTCAGTTCCCATCTCAGTCAGGGTTGGAGGAATTACACCACCCCCCCCCCGCCCCGAATTCTTAATTGCCTGTAATTGCTAAAGAATATTAATAGGGTAAAAATGGAAACCAAAGATCAGTGACACTTGCTTCTCTTCTGTACCGTAATTCCATGATGATAACAAATTCTAAAGACTGTGTCCTTACTGCCCTTGAAATGAAGCTAGAGTGTGAGAAATGCAGCAACAGATATATAGCTGATAGGCATCTGAATCGTATTTTTTTAGTATTGTATCTTGTTACTTGTATGTTCCTGGAGTTCACTGTTATCCTACAGATCAGATGTCAATGTGTTATTTAATATCTACATACAATATGTCTTCCATTCTTATCATCACGTTTCCTGCACAAGATGCATTTTCACCTACTGTCATATTACTTTCCCACATCAGTCTTCTAACAAACTGGCTTGTACTTTTATTTTCATGCCCATTTAAGCCAAGCCTTAAAATGGCTTAAAATGGGCTGCCCCCTTTTGGAGACAATCAGACTTTGTTTCATTGGTTTTTAAAAGCAATCCTGAGGAGAAATACCAATAATCTAAATACAGCATCCTGAGCAGAGCAAGCCACTGCAGTGCAGAACATAATTCATAGAAAGCATTTGACAATAGCATTTCTGATGATTCATTCTCCCGACTCAGATAGCAGAGAGAACCCGGCATGGGAACAATGTATTTTTGCAATAAAAGAATGAGATGCTAAGGCACGCTTGTTGTGATGACCCTGGAAATGATAGCAGGTTATTCTGATGTCCATCCTGGGCAAAGTCGTGATGGGTGGGGGAAAGGGATGGAGAACATAATCAGTATTTAAGCAGTAAATATAGGAACATGTAGGAACAAATATATGTAGGAACAAATATAAATTAGTGAAGGATATGGAACAAATTTCTAATCAAGTACAGCTGACGACTTTTTTTTATAAGTTTGGCTGGTGAAGATAATTTCAATTGCCATAGGCCATGCAGCATTTTGTGACATCCTAATGTATTTTAATAAATTATTCTGTGGGGTTGGGGCAGTTCTGTGTAACGTTGTTTTCACAGTGTTGTGTCTTACATTTTGTATGCCCCTGTGCCTGATTATCAGTGAGGTCTGTCTGAAGCTTTACACACTGCCTCAAAACATTCTCTCTGCTCTGAACATTCCAGCATCTGATACTGTGGTTGGTATCACGGGATTATTTTTCCTTTTAAGGGGTGCTGACTTAGGCCTCCCTTTTCTGCCTGTTCACTTTTGCTGAGGAGCATGCTGGAGTTCAGTAGCTTTGTGACATCTGTGCCTTTACCAACTTCAGCTGAAACAAGGCTGCATGCTTAAAAATATGGGAATGTTCAGGCAATCCTGTTAATGAAAGAATCTAAACAAAAAATGAAGAATACAGAGTCAGTGTAGATCTTGGTAACTTGGTTATCATTGACTACCTTCACAAATTTGCTGTGCAGTGCAGTCTTCCCAGGAAGGCTCCTGCACGGGAGTTTTTTGACTTGACTCGAGGTGGGAAGGATAAACCATGTGTGCTGAGCCTGTGGTTGTGGTGCAGGCCCCAGCACACAACAGGTCCATGTCTGGTGGCACTCAGTCCAAGACTGTAAGTGCCCCTGGAGCAGCAGAATCCCTTCTGCAGGACACTCATGCCCATGTTTATAATCTGGGCAGAAGACTTTTCCCAATCTGCTGCTAAGGAGACCTTCAGTAAGAGGGTGGCCAGGTGCGGGAACGTACAAGTTGCTGTGGTAGCAGTGCTCAAGGCATGGTTAAGGGCTGGTCAGAGGAGCTGTGCAAGGCATTTCTAGCTAAACCCCAGCTTCCTCACCTCCATGGGCCTGCTGCCAGCATCCAGCCATTCGCTGGAGCACATGGTCTCCTGCAGCGTGCCCTCCGACTGTGCCGTGGGTGTGCACAAACTGACTAAGCAATGTGGGGACATGACCACAGATGTCCTGTCCTGCTGCTGGGGCAGGCTGGCAGCTTGCTGGGGCAGGCAGGGTCAGTGCCAGCGTTATGGAGAGACACTTCAGATGAAGTGGGAAGTCCTGACATTTTTGCTGGCAATGGTCCCTCTGCACTGGCCTTCACAGGATGCTTTGGGGTTATTTTTGTCCAGCAAAGCAAAGGAAGATCCTTGAAACCCAGGGAGAAAGAAGGGAGTTGGGGCGATACAGGTTCCTCCACATCTTTAATTTTGTACTTTCACTACTGCCTCTTTGCATTTGTGCACACTATCTTCATAAATGCATGGCGGTCCATAAACTTTACATCGTCTTTTCTTCAAAGTTGTCTTATTCTGGCTAGGGAGTCTTCCGCAAGACTAGATGACTCACAAAAAGTAGCAATATGCTAAGTTAAATACAGTAAATGATTTATCTCCTCTCCCTCTGGTTTGTGTTTTGAAATGTACGCTGCACGGTTTGATAGCTTCCTACCACTGCTGCCAGGCCACCTGTCCCACACCGTGTCCAAGTCTTTGTCTCCAAAAATACCACTGCAGCTCAGACAAACAGCTTGGCAGCCATGTCTAGGGAAGACCTTTAAAATGACGATCTCGTAATGCCGCAATGGGAGAGAAAGATACATTACACATCTGACCCGATGCTTGCGAGCTGCGGAGCTGGAAATACCACTCCACATCTAAAATTCAAATAGGGAATTGATCAGCCTCTTGAAATAGGCATTGTGTGGCTTAAGGACAGTTAACATTGTACGGCTGCTTTCCGTGATACAGACTGATTTTTTGTTTGTTTGGTTTTTAAAAATCAGTGACTCTAGCTATTAGCTATGGTGAATTAAGCTTTTATCCCTTGCCACAAACCCAGTGCTTTTTATCTTTTTACTCTTTCTTTCTTGCGTTTTAGCAAAGCTATTGTAAGTGTGTAATGCCATGTGGTGGCTGTGGACAGAGACTTGACGTTTTCAGAGAGCTATGATTAAGCGTATACAGATGAGTAAGCAGGTGACAGACTGAGATGTAGGTCTCCAGAAGCAGTGGGGTTGCCTCCATGCTGATGTTGCTGTTGGTTCAGTGTACACAGACTGTTCCCATATGTTTCCATACCCAAGCTAGCTTGTGGCAGTCCAGAAGACATCAGAGAGACCAGCACTGCCTGCACCTGCACCGATAGCAGTGCTGTACTCGGCGTGGCAGTTCAGTGAGGAGCCGTTGGCTGCCATGGCTGGATGCCAGAGCTGGTGGTGACCCAGAGGCTGGCCCACGTGAGCTGGCATCACAGTTGCTGGGACTGTGGACACTCATCTTCCTCTGGGCAACAAAGAGAGGGTAAGAGGATGGAGTTACGATTGCTTGGGATTTATTTGATGTATGGACTGGTGTAAACAAACTCTTGTCTGCAGAGCTGCAGGGTGAAAAAAACAAGTGGGGTGAACATCATTCTCATCCCTGGAGAGCAGCATCGTCTGGTGTGTAGCAGTGGGGCTCTGGGGATGACACATCCTCTCTGCTGTGCTGTGCAGAAGGAGCTACTTTGCAAGCCATCATAATGGGCTGCCTGGTAGACTCTGGGTCAAGGCCAACATCGCTTGTGAGAGAGAGGCAAAGCCACTTTGGAAGAGCACAGTATTCAAGGGAACAACATTGGTTCCTTCAGGCTTAGATGTGGGAGGCAAAACTTCTCAAGTTTCTGCCTACGTGCAGATAGAATAAGCAAGTATGTCTGTTAAAACAAAAGGTCCGTGTTGCTTGTTTGGTTTTAAGAAACTTTCCATCCTCCCATTGAAAGAAGTCCTTGGGGTAAAAGGAGTGCAGTTGTGACTGTTTAATATTGTTGGCTTCTGTTTCTACTAAGGTTACATAATTGCCGTTTTCCTGGGAAATGAAATCATGGAAATGAAAAACTAAATTCACCAGAGCATAAGCAGGCACAAGTTTGATTTCAGGCACCTGTCTGTGCCAGTATTTAATTTGGCACAGGAAAAGTAGCATCAAAATGAATATAAACAAGTAGCACAGGAATAATGGAACAACTGGCATTCAGACACTGAGATGTTAGAGCAGGCACATTACTCCCCAACATGTAAAACTTCACAGCTTGTAGCTTGTGTCAGGACAAGGCCAATGCAGGAGCAAGTAAGGAGAGTCCTGTGCAGCAGGAAAGGCAGGAGGTTTGGGAAATACTTTTGCAGAAACCCAACAACCCACATCTGAAAGGAATTGCAAAGAGTGAAGGGCAATCCACAACCAAAGAAGAGAAGCTGGAAGGCTGTTAGGCCTTTCCTCTGTCTCGCCTTAGTAATTATCTCTTGTTTGCAGAGCTTCCATTAATTGGAATGCATTTCCTAATGAAATTAGGCTGGCAGCCAGTATTCAAGTCTTTTTACTGCTAGGGAAAATTTGTTCTTTCAGCAACTCAGCCATTGATTTTTGTTTGTGTTTTCATTCATCATCAGACTGTTACGTGCCAAAAATTCCACACTCCGTCATATTGGCTTGGACAGTATGAACTATTTGATTTATGCCCTTGCTCCCTGCTCTTGAAAGCTGAATTCTATAGAACTGCCCCATCTGTAGTTACTGTGTTGTGTGGTTCTTCCCCATTTGTTTTAAACAGTTGCCTTTCCTTTAACTAGCTTATCTGCTAGGCATAGCAGTGCAAAGACACTAAGAATCCCAAGATACAAGAAAGATACAAGGTTTCAAAAAATTGCTTGAAATGACATTCATGTTGTGGGATTTCTAAATTTCAAAGGATTTTCAAACTTGCCTAGTTTATTGGGAGCACAGGAACTGGGCTATATTGGTACACAAGAGCACAAGTCTTTATTTTTATTTTGAAGAGAGATTTTTGACAAAGTGAAACTGGCGTCAGTGTTGCATATTGAGCTGGAAGGGGCCAAAACCTGTTCAGACTTCAGTCTTTGGACCATGCTTTGCTCATCTCTTTAAAGAAAGTTGAGACTGGAAAAAGCAGATTACAGTGTTATTTGGATGTGGTGTCTTTGCCACTTCAGCCAGGTTGGGACTAGGCGTTACTCATGAGTGTGAAAACAGCCTTGTCTATCTTACTCAGTTTGATATATTGTCAGTGTCTAAATATATACCAAATCCATCAGGCTGAATTACTTTCAAGAATTAATCTCTCTGCTACATCTCCAGTACACATGATATATACCTGTACTGATCATCCTCCATAACAAATGTGAATCTTATAAAAGACATGCAGCCATTTTACAACAGACTTTAAATAATTGGTCTGCTGGTCTTTCTCATTCAGCATATCGGAAGAATACTGAGAAAGGCCGAAGGTTAGATGAAGAGAGAATAGTTACAGTTATCTCTAGCTTAGAATGATCAAAAATATGAGACTGGCTTTTAAAATTAGTTTTTGAAAAGCAATATGCTAAAAATTCATCTCAGTTTCTTTGATGTTCGAGACTTATGAATGCACTCAATTTACCTTTACAGGTTTGTCTCAGCACATGCTAGCATAAATGACTGTGAATTAAATCTTAGTCACCCACCATCTCCAGCAGTTGGAAGTATGGTCATAAAAACAGTATTGTAGGACTGGTGACTGAAATCATTAGAGAAAAAAGCAGTGTACTTTTTAGGACTTTATCACAGTTTCTGGGACATGGACATTCTTTTCTTCAGCACTCTTAAACTTCTCCCGGATTGTGTATATTAGACCATAGGTATGCATGGAAACTCAAACAATTCATGCTACTTATTTAAACAAAATTAGTTTTTTTAGGTGTATTTAGGTTTATTTCCTATGTAGAGAGCAATAATGCAGTAGTAGTCATCTTTAAGAAACAGACTCTTACTGTGAGAAGTCACAATAAGAAATTATGCTGAGAATCCCCATATACCATGTATATTATGGATGGTGTGAAGAATTTAGTGTTGTTGCCAAAACATGCTCATGGAGAGAAAGAAAGACAGATAGCTTCCCTTAGCTGCTGGGCTGAGGCTGTGGCCTCTTTGTGCAGCACCAAGTAAATTGTGTGTACAGAAGGTATGTGCATCAAGAAGGACTAATGGACTAGTTTAATGGGATGTTCAGCTGGAACATTTCACAAAGAGAGGCAGCCCTCAGATGAAGGTAAAGGTGTTTCTGAGATTATTGGAACAAATATAAAAGGCTTTAGGGATGTCTTTCAGCGGAAAATGATAAGGGGAGAAAAAACATAGCATCACAGAATCATAGAACGGTTTGGGTTAGAAGGGACTTTAAAGGGCAGTCATAGAATCATAGAATATCCCAAGTTGGAAGGGACCCACAAGAATCATCAAGTCCAACTCCTTGCTTTATACAGGACCACCCAAAAATCAGACCATGTGTCTGAGAGTGTGGTCCAAATGCTTGAACTCTAGAAGGCTCAGTGCTCTGAACACTTCTCTGGGGAGACAGTCCTGGAAAGGGAAGGAAAGAAGGGCAGGCATATTTGCATCAGGTTGTCGTAAGTGTCCTCTCAAAACATAATAAAAATAAAAATAAAAGTTTTCCCTCTCTAGCTGTGCAGATAAATTCTTAAACTGCTCTTTTGAAGCAATGTGATTATCAGTTACTTACTGTACAATATCCAAACTTCATCAGATTTTGCAGCAACATGAATGGGCTTTTGGTCATATGTTTACAAACAGTGTGTGGCATTTTCTTCTAATGCTAGAGTTGATCAAACTCTCTTTTGCAGTGCTTTCTAACAAGCCCAGGCACTATTATGAATTTGCACATAAATGTCTTAGTCAAACACTTTTTCAGGCTATTGATTACTAACCAGCAAATAGTCCTTAGCACACCTCCCATCTATAATGAAGATGTTATTCTAAACTTTAATTTTTTTTCCCTTATTCACTCCACTCTGCTGTTGGGAATCTGCAGAAAATCTAGCAGGCTGTAGCTCATATTTGTAGTCGTCTCCTGTATGCTATAAAACAAACAAACTGGCCATCTCCTTTTCCTAGAATGGTTTTCATGCATTGTTTCCCTCTCAGTGTACAGCTGGTACTTGACTGTCTTTCCATTAACAATGAAGTGGCTATAGCAAACAAGGTGTACAGATGCAGAAGAAAGAACTGTGGGAAGAACATGTAGTATCTTAGTAATGCTAGAAATACATTACCACCGGGGAATGTGCTGGTGTATGGTATTGGAACGAGCACCTCTGTCTTTAGGGTCTGAAATTCCATAACTAGTGGTGTGTTTACAGAGCAATTTCTGCTTTTTCCTAGGACTGCATTGTCCCTATCTTGGATATGTTGTACATAAATATAGAAGAGGAGAAAAATACAGATGCACATCAAATGCAGGTGTCTGATACTGCATTGAGAGACTCAACTAGTGTACAAACACAGTACCAGAATAAGATCATGTTTGACTGCAGGAACATGTACTTTTCCCAGCAAAGCATTTATTTGCTTTTCATTATTCTTAATAAATGGAGAAAGGACACAGATTTGTGTTTTGCCTGCCTGTCTTTCCCATGAGGTGTTTATCTATTATACATAAACCCACAAAATAAACCAAAAGTCAATGTTTCAAGAGAATGCCTGATGGATAGAACACAAAGTTACAGCTGAGAGGATTTCTGTAGGATTTTCAACACCAGGCAGCCCTGCAGAGGAGCAGCTGCCACTTCCCTTTGCACAGCAGGGTACGAGAAAGCCCCAAGGCATCACAGAGAATGGCAGGGGTACTCCCGCATCATCTGCAGTGAGGGATTGATCACACTGTGTTTGGTGTTAAACTCCACTTTTCTTTCTGGGGGCTGTGTCCTGATGGTGTTATAGACAGTGCCTTGTCTTCTGGTTCTCCCAACCTGAGGGGCAGATAGTTCATTTTTAAATAGGTGGTAGTTCCCGCACCTCTTTCTTCATTTTTGTCTTAAATTGGATGTGTCTACTTAAAGCTCTTTCCCATTTACAATAGTTAAGGGGCATGTGATGTTGGTGCAGTGTGTGGGCCTGGTGACCTCCTTTCCATCCTAAATTAGTATATATCTTGGGAAAGAATACCAGTATACACTCATCAGGGGAAAAGCAGACTTATCTGTGCTGAGGGAGAAAGTGTGAAGAAGATGGTCTGGAGTTGTCGAGTAGAAAACAGAGACTTGAGACCTGTCCCAGGATACCTACAGAGTGGTAGCAGCAGTTAGGCCATTGGTATTGAACAGTGCCACAGAAAGCGGTCCCAGCATATCATTCACGTGGTCTCTCTATGCTGACCAAAAAAAGGGGAAAAGTGGGGTATGTGTACTTCACCATGATCGTATATGTTATTAAATTGTTACCATGTTACCCTGCACAGCTGTGACTTGTGTCAAGTACTGCTTTCCCGAACAGCTTGAGCTCCTTCTAGGCACCCGCAGAAAATACTTGAAAAATGAATTTGTCAGTTGATAGGCCTGGTCTCACATATGTTATAAACCTAAAATATTTCTTGCTATGGGAATTCTGTCCAAATCCTTCAGGCTAATGATGATATAATGATGTTTTCACTGGAGACAGGAGATGCTATGCAGGAAAAATTTTTCCTTGAAGACAGTGATTAGCTGCAGACTTCTCCAAGTGACACTCACTAGAGGAAACAGCAGCTCTTCATGTGCTATAGAGATCTGCAAGGTCACTGCAGTAGCAGTGTCTGAGATAACCACTGTGGCTCACATACAAAATGTATTTTTGAAACTCTGCTGAGCAAGAAGCAGTGGAGGTTTTGAATGAGCTGAAAGATGTGAGGACTGACTTTTGTTTAGCACTGAGTCTCCCTTCCCCTGCCTCTGACCATTGCATGCTTTTAGTTTAGGCTATTCAGACAGTGGCCTCTTTTCATTCTTATTTTTTATTTTTATTTTTTTCAGTAAACTGCTCCAATGTTTTCAGTTGTAATAGTTTCAGAGGTTTGAAACCATGGGTTTTTAACTGTTTTCTTCTTTGAGAGAAGGCTTGTTGCTTGCTCTGAAAGGGCAAAATGTTTTGAAGGCCTCCAGAGAATTGGTTTGTGAAGGCCTCCAGAGAATTGACTGGCAGACCTGGGGTAGACTCCAGGAGAATGCTGAAGGGCATAGAAATGTGGGAAGTCAGGAGTATGTTCAGACACACTTACATGGTTTGTCTGAGTTTCCCCTGAGGGACAGGATCTGAGAGTTTTTGAGGCCTACACAGCCATTGTTTTGAATCCACAGCACAGAAGGACCGGGCCTGGTGTGTGTGTTTGTGCGAGGGTGCCTGTACTGGCTGTGCCAGGGCCTATAGCCACTCTGTTTTAAACTTTGTCATGAATAATTAAATATTCTTTGTGTGCTCATTTATTTATTTATTTATTTTCAGTCCTGCAGCAGGGAATTGCTGCTTCATAACCTTAATTTTCTTCCTGGAAGGAACTGTGTGCAGCATCCGATGTAGTACTCTGTCATCATTACATGATGATACCAGCTTGATAACCTTGTACTTGATAACCTTTCTGTCCCTCTCATTTCACATATGAAAGCTACAGCTTTTAGCTTGTAGCTGTTCATCTTGCCCACTGATCTTTGGCCTTCCCTCTATCCCCCCCCTCACCACCCAGCGTCTGCAATGTGGAAAGGCTACACCCTTCCAGACCAAAAGAGTCATAATAAAAGCTGTAGTAAGGCAGCAGGTTGTAACTGGTATCTAGATGCTTTCTGTTTGTGTTTTTGGAGGTGTTTCCCCTGGTCTTTGGGGAAGGCTGGAGGTTCTCACTGGCAGGATTTTCCTGACCAAGAAGTGAGCAGAGGTGTGAAGAGCCCAGAGGAGTGAGCAGGCACAGAGGAGCAATGCACGACAGCTATCTTACAAAGCCAGGCAGCAAGGCTTTAGTACCTGTGGAGTGCTGAACAAAGCTGAGTAGTGTCTAATTTTTCCTGTAATTCGTTCAAATGAAGACTTGGAAAGGCAGGGTTGTGTCTCTCATGGATGTGCTTTGAACATGCCGTAGCAGGAGCTGTGCAGTGTCATTGGCAATGAAGCTGGTGTCTTGTCTTTCCCTGGGCTCAGATAAGTCATGGGGTAATAAAATGGATTCCTGTCAGTCCTTCTCCCCAGACAGCACACAACAGTGATTGCTTTATGTCCCACACCTCTCCTGAATACTTGTCATTTCATTTGCTGGGTTGCACCCAAGCCTTTTCCCTTTTTGTCACCGATCCTTCACAAAGTTAAAAGGTCTTGCCAAGGAAGAGGCGTATTTTTCTGTGGCAGGAGGCAAAGACCTGCTGTTCTGCAGATCCATTCGCTCATCGCTTTGATAGACTGTGTGCAGAATGAGTTGGAAGAAGCTTCTCTCATTCCACCATCATCATCCTGTCTCAGCTGGTGGGGAGAAGCTGCTTACTCCTACCTGGGAGAATTAGACAGGTGCTTGAGCAAGCTTCACAATCCCTAAAACAGATCAGGTCCTGGCATGACATTTGTTGCTGCCAAGAGACCTTCCTGCTCAGTTGGGTAAAATAGAAATACATAAATCCATCTTCAGAGATGTACAACTAGACTTCATGGCAGCACAGTCACTAGGTAAAATGCTTATTGTTTCCCAGTATGAGGCTTGCTTACAGTTACTTGCTGTTTTGCAGATTTTTTAGGGTTCAGGCTTTAAAATTTCTGGTGCTGCTTGGTCTTTGCTTCATGCATGTTGACATTCTTATTTAAGGGTATTCTGCGGGTAGGTGCTTCAGCTTAGATCATTCAGTCATTGCCTGCATGAGACTAGGAAAAGTTCTACAAGGAGGATTATAGGTTTGTTTTGAACGTTTGTTTATTTGTGAATAATTACATCAAGGAATTGGAGGGAGGTCCTGACACCACAGTGTGTTTTTTCTGCGATCTGGCTAGTGTGAATGGCACAGGGGAGGAGGGGTGATTTCCTTCCAGGGAGCGATGAGCACCTTTCAGGGAGCTGAGCAGTCTCTGCTGGTGTTTCTGAGTTCTTGTATAATGCCAGGACAGTCAATAACCAAGCTCTCATCAGCTCAATCTGGTCATTCATTTTTTGTTAGCCTAACTTAATGTTCTTGGGATCCAATTTTAAAAAATACAGAGTACTTACAGCTGCAAGTATAATGTAATAAGTTTCTGCTGTAGACACAATAGCAGAAAGAATGCCAAGTCTGAAAAAATGAGGTGGATGGTATTTCAATGGGGGTAACCAAAATCAGTGGAAACTTTTGGCCTTACATGTCCTGTTCTTGTATACAGGCTATGATAATCCTATTTTGCCTCAGGTGTTCTTACTGCAGCAGTGAGCTCCCTTGGAATGGATAAGGGCACTATTAATTTTGCATTCACTGTAAGGACATGTGGCAAATGGGAAACTGATCTATACACAAGGCAGAGAGCACTAGGTACTAACTTCTACAGTCAATCAGGAAAGAAACTAGAAAATGCAACATATACTTACAAAAAAAAAAACAAATGAATTTTCACAGATGACCCTAGTGTAATGACATAGTGACCCAATGTAATGTCTTTTACCATTACGTGCTTATAAGACATGCATGTGGAAGAATGTCTCAGAAAGAAATTTTATGGGAGAAAAAAGGAAGTATTAGAAGTTAGTTTGCAGTACTTCTGTACCTTGACAGCCTTCAGCCCTCGCCTCCCTATTGATTAGGTCAGAGAAAAAAACCACAAGTTTTAGTTGGAGGATTGTGTTCCCACTTGCATTGAGGTCTTCTAAGTTTGGCCTCATTGTGAAAGACTGAACAGCAAAACATCTTTCACCTACAAACGCTGCAAGAAACAAATTTATAACTGTAAAACTCAGTGTGTCTTGGTTTCCTGTGTAAATGGGGCAAACAGGGGCCTGAGAGCTGTCCCAGGGCACCTACAGAGTGGTGGCAGTGGTTAGGCAGCACTCAGAGGAGGTTTCCAGGGGCTGGAGCAGCTCCTTCTGCCCCTCGTGGATGCAGGGACCCTCACCTGTATCTATCTTCTTGGTAGCTGGAAGCAGATAGCTGAGCCGGATGATTTCCTATTGCTGTGTGTCAGGCCCCCTCCCTGGAGCAGGTCTGGTTGCTTCCTGGGCTTGAAAAGCGACCAGCTGTCACAGACTTCTGCAAAAGATTACAACTCCCTGGCCTTTAGTCAAAACTCAGTCTCAAACAATAGCTGAGCGTCTTTGAAAATTCTTGCAACTGAGGGTGATGTGCGTCAGCTCTCCTCATGGCACTTGTTTTCTAACAAACTTTCCCCTTGTTATTTAAGTATGAGGGGAGGAAAAAGAAAACCAAAGTTTGATTTAACTTTATCAATACACTAATATATACACATTTTCAGCTTATGGTTCTGGCTGTAGTTGGCACAGTGACCAAGGTGAAAACAAAATCATCATCATATTTGATTTCTGTGGATTTTTGAGTTGGATTTACAAAAAGTCATCCTATTGCCTGAAATTAGTCTTGCTTGCACATTGTGTTTACCTTACTGTTAATGATAATATTGAATTATGCAGAATTTTGGTCACAATTTCGCAAAGAATGGACTGGTTAGTCTTTTCTGTTCTCCTCAGTACCTCTCCAGTTTGGAATTAGAGGAGTAAAGAATCTTATCATCAATGAAATGAATTTTTTATTCATTTGTCTGTGGGAAAAGTACCTTTTTTTTTCCCTGTGAACTCAGACTTTTTACTTTACTAGTAACAGAAATGCAGTTTTCCCTTGCTTCTGCTGTATATGCAGTATATTTTTACAGTACTGCCCCCATCCTGTTCTGAATGCTGTAGGGAAATTGTGACATAGTTGCTCAGAAGCCTGTGAGACTTTCAAATCTGTTTTCTGTTTTGTTATGTTTTGTTCATGTTTGCTCTTTATAAATTTATGCTGAAGGTGGGTTGCAAACCAAACTCTGTATCCTAACAAGTTGCAAAGCAGAAAATTCTCTTTCTAGCCCAAACCCCCTCATTCAGCCAGAATGTGAGACTTTTGGTCAGCTTTAATCCATACATTTTTGAACTGTACATCAGAAATATGTGTGTAGCATTACTATGCCTTTTAGCACATTAAAACAGCATTTTCAAGGTAGCCTAGATGTATATAATATCTTATTTCTCACCACGCACTTTGCAATGCAGATCAGCCTTTTCTCTGCTTCTGCTTAAAAACCAGAACATGTCATTTATTTGTATTTTCTGTTCCAGTTATGCAGGCAAGTATCTATCTTTTAGTTTGCATCCAAGTCGTTTGCTTCCTGCAATATTTTCTTTCTGCTGTCCTCCCAGGGGTTCGTAGCTGCATTTCCTACGTAAGCATAATACTGAAGCATCAGATCAGAAAGCTCTCTAATCCAGAAAAGCCTAACCAGGATCTTAATGAAAGGTCTTCAGCACAATGAGTGAAGAAACAGACTTAAAATTGTCATTGCTTTTGGGCCACCCTCCAACAAAGTCAATACAATTTCCTACTTTGGTCTTCCATTTAGTGTCCCATTTACCCTCTGGCTACCTTTCTGCCCCCTTCTCCCCCACAAAGCAGGTTTGAATTGTGTGCTAATACTTTTGCACGAATTTCCAAGTCACAGAATTATACATATTTGCTGAAAGGATATATTTTTTTTAATTTTAAATCATTGGCTTGGCATTGTCAGATTACCATATGGAACAAGTTCTAATAACTAGCCAAGATATAAATAAATTCAGCAAGAACATTAAGACCAAAAAACAAAGAAATCCCTGATCTTCCAAACAGCCTGTCAGGCACCATCCTCATTCCAATTGGGAAAAGTAGCTAGGAAGAACAAATGTGTGCAATTAAATTGGCAGCTTTAAAGTTATGCATGCAAGATGGACACTGACAGAAGATGTATCCCCCTACCATGTTCCTGAAATTGTATCCTGTGATCTCTTACCCTGACTGTCCTGCTGTTCATAGGACCTCATGTGCAAGAGTTGAAAATCCAGCCTTCTTGTTGGCTGGTATTATTTGCATTTTCTGTGCACTGGGCTGTGACTTCTCGTTTCATATACCACTAACAAACTGCAGTAGCTCCAGAAAGCCACATCATATCATGTCTAAGCATGCATGCATATCATAACAAATTTTCCATTGATCTTAAAATCTTTGGGAACATGGGGTTTATATGGTGATATACACAAATGTCTGTTTATTTTTGACTACCTCTCCAGAACTGCTGCATACTACAGTCTAGTGAGTGGTCTGTGTTATCTTTGTGTAATATGCAAGGATTTTGCTCAGAAAAAATAGAAAATTAAAGCTGATAAGCCATCCTTGATTTAAAAGCAACTCTTTTCGCTTCTGCTACATTTTGACCCAATTCTAGCTCTTGTTTGAAGGTCTGTGTAAGCTGGCTCTATCTGTACTGCAGCAGTAACGTAAGGAATGGCTTTTTTCTTGCTGTTTTGAGCTGAAAGTGAGGATTATCCCCAATCTTCAAAGAATCTGTATTTGTGAGATTTCATGGTAGAGTTACAACACCCTAAAAAACCTTCGAGTAATCACCATGATGAAGTGGTTAAAAAACAATTTGTGATTAATAGTGGTAGATATGTTGCAGGTTCTGGCTTACCTGCTCTCTAGTGAGGCTGCTGCCAGTGATTCTGTGGAAATGGCAAATGCTGCCAAAAAATAACACATGAATGAACAGCTCAGAGTGCCAGTGAATCTATGGAGTTCACAGCAAAGCATCACTTTCTCTCCAGATAGTAGCAAGTTCAAAGTAGCTGGTTCCCATTTCCACTCACTGTGACACACGTCCCAAGGCTGTCAGGACTCTGATGCTTCCAACAGGGGTTTTGTTAGAGTAAGTGTTTGTAATTTTCGTCATTTCAGGAAAAAGTACCTGTATTGCTGGAAAGAAATCTAGCTGAAAGCAAGGCTCTGATTTTTTCTTTTTTTCCTCCACTAGGCTAATACAAAGCTGCTGCTGCTGCATCTTCTTCTGAATGGCCTCGGCACACCACCTTCAGAAACAGGAATGACTGACTCATCTTGATGGGGGTCTTTGTGTTGGGGTACTGGAAATAAGCACAGTTCCTGCAGGGGACTTAAAGTACAGTAATTCAGATGATGAAACTTGAGGCATTGCTGCATGAGGAGAGGCTGCAATCAGAAAACTGTCAGATGCAGCAGAGAAGCCCTGGGGGAAGAGACAAGAAGACTAATAAGATATGTCCAGAATGTTTTGCCATTAACTTAAAATATTGTGGAAATAGAATATTGGCTCTCAGTTAAATCATGCAGAGACTTGGAAAAAGACTTGGAGAAACAGAAGCATTGTGCAGAATTGCTGCAACAACCACAGAAAATGCTGCAGTTTAGTAAAGGGCCCTGACAGCCCTACAGAAGTAAGCATCCTGTGTATCTCCCTTTACCACAGGCTTCAGGTGTGTTTTAGAGCAAAGTAAATAGCAGAACTGCTCTGAACAGTTGGTCTTGGATTAAAAGATCAACTCTTTCCTTCCTTTTCCCTGGTCCTGTTGAGATAGAAGTGAGTCCTTAGGGATTTCCTTATGGAAATAAGTTCATATACACTGGCTACCACATCTGGCAGATCAATGCACATACAGTAATCATCTATTCATTATTTTAGGGTTGTTAATCAATCCATTTAGAGCCTCTGCTCATGTATGCTACTGAATATTCATCATCACTGACAAATGGCTGATACCAGATTTCTTTTTTTCGATCCAAAAATTTTGCCTCCCCCACCCCTTTCTTTTAACAAAGTGCTATTGGTAGTTTGGAGAAACTACATTACAAAGAAATGTTTCTGATGACTAGCAGAGTCCATCACGTGAAGCTCTCCTCTGCTCAGCTTGATGCGTCATCCTGCTGGTTTGTCCCTTCCATTTTTGCAGCAGCTTCTGTTTCTCACTTCTCTGCCTAACCCCTCTATGGGCTCTGAAGCTTCAGGAGATATGCCCAGGGAAGGAAAAAAGCACGTAAGACACTTAGTAGGCTGTTCTGAGTCATAAGAACAAACTCTCAAACTTGATCTGGTGGCAAAGATCTTCACAGAAGAGGCAAATATTCAACTGTTCTTTCCAGAATGGGAACATAAAATTCTGGAATGCTTTCTTGCCTTCTGAGGACTGACTTCTTGATGCTGAACCATAAAACAAGTTCCCTGATTTGCACCCTGGGAAAATGTTTTCCATGTACTCCACAAAACCACACTCCTAAATCATGGCACTAGGCCTGCTGAATGCATATAATAGCTGGAAGACGGTTGTTGAACACTTGAGTGCTCAAATCTGCCATTGATTTTTTTAACAATATGATTCTGCTAATAGTGTTCTACTTCTTCCATGATGACTTGCTGGAAGAAACTTGCAGCAGATGTATTTCCTGGGCGATGTTGCTGTTTCCCAGAAGGATGCCTTGGTCCTACTTTGAGGAATCAACCATTGTCAGGGAAGAAACACCTGGACTTGGAAATGAAATGTTTAAACTTCATAATTTACAAAACCAATGTACCAAGTAGTGTCAATTCTTAAGCAAACTTGTGCTGTGACAGTAGGGCCTCACCTGTCTAGGGGAAAGAGGAGTGTTGTGATGCAGTAAAACAAGAAATCAAGCTGAATTCCCATTGTGCTGTAAGACGGGATGCAAGTGCTGTTGGTGCTGTTAATATATGCACAACATAATGAGTATTAATACTATCATTAATCATTTTCATTATAATTAATGTAGGTACAGTAAAAGCCTATTGAAAAATAATAGTTGAGTAAAGAAAAGATTAGGCATTACACAGTCATTTTATCTCAGCAAAGCCCAGTGTCATGGAATTTTACCCATCCCACAACAAAAATAACCATAAAATCAGCCAGCAAGTGCACTTATACGGTTGTGAAGTTAAATATTGCTTTATGCCTATATACGAATCACAGAACGACTAAGTAAACACAGACATAGCTCAGAAAAAAGTTTGACAACTTGACAAATAAAATATATAAGCGGTGCATAGTCCCCCAATAGTTTCTGTAGATCAGATTTTACTTTTTTAACTCATGTAGATGTATCTCACTCAAAGATCTATTTGGTTTGTGTCTAAAAATGGAACTCTTGCTCTTTTCTCTCTAAGCAACCCTGCATCTCACTATTATTAAATAAAAATGCACTCCAAAAAAAAAAAAACAAGTATTAAGGTTGGATGCTTATAATGTGGCATTATTTATGGAGTCAAGTTTCATAAATACTTCATAGGTGCTTCTATTTGAGTTCTGCCAAACCACAGTTTATATTTTGGGCATTCAGCATTATCTTAAAAGTGTGGCATTCAAATTTACATTCATTAGAAATTCTGAGGAGAAAACCTCTGTACAATGCTACTTCACATCACATCTTCTATTGATTGTGGGGATGTTTTTTTTTTTTTTTTTTTTTGTTGTTTTTTTTCATGGAGAAATCTTTGAGAGCTTGTATAACACAAATTTCCTTTCTCTCTGGCATAATTAATTTTATGGAAAGATGCAAAGGCATACTCAGAAATACTGCAATTTTAAGCTTTTGCATACTAACCTTTTCCACTGCTGAAACTCAAAAAAGCTCATGAGAAAGAGCAAAAACAACAATAAAAAATAAGAAAACAACTTTGGATTCATTATGCTCCAAAGTAAGATCAGTAGCATATTGGATAATTGGTTTTGGCAAGTGAATGGCATTTCTGAGCCTACATCTTCCTGATTCTCTGAAATGTCCCAGGAGGGCTAGGAGGACACCAGGGGAGGGGGTTAAAATAACCATTTTTTAAGGTAAAATATTTATCTTAACTATCTAAAAGGAAGAAAAAATACAAATAGGGGCTTAATTTCTTCTATTTTTATTGAAATGACATGTATCACAAAATGTGATTTGAGATTTCTTGAACAAAATCTTGAAACACCTGACCTCCAGGCACCGTATGCTCTATGTGCCCGCTTCATTGGGTCTCACAATATGAAATTCTCACTGAAATGAAGGAGGTGCATGTACCCTTGGGATCTCAGGCTCCAATTACATTTCATCAGAATGGCAGTGGACTGACTGTAAATAGAAGTGCTTTGTTACTTGGATTTGTGTGTTCTTAAGTCCTTAAGTTATTTTTTCTTCCAAATCCTAATGACTGTATGTATTATAATTACTAATGTCTTCAAGAAAATGAAGATCAACTGTGATAATAGTTATTGAGTTCACCCAGTACGAAGTATGTAGTTTCTAAGCAGTAAGTTGGGCATGAGCATTACTGTTTGCCAAAATGAAATAAGGAACAGGAAAATCTCCCAAATAACCAAAGTGAAATTAGTCAATGGAAGCTTTTACTACTGTTCTTATTGAAATTGATCACAAAACTCTTCATCTCTCTCTGATAGAAAAGAAATTGGCTTTTTGCTTGGTTTAGCTAGTGAACATAACAGTGGATGTGATGAAGTCTGTTGTGTAAGTGTTGCTACAGTGGGAAATAGTAAGTTACTATGCATACTGTGAGCCTTATATATACAAATAAAAAGGGAATTTACATCAAGATTTTAGTTTAAGACTTTCATGGTAACAACTGCAAGAATCCAAAAAAATAAGTTTTCTTTCCAACAACTTTCATACTGTATCACTGTGCAGTACCCCTGACTAGCATGTGTCATCACTTAAGCACTGAAGTGCTTACACACATTTTTTCCATTTTTCCAGTTTGCCCACATTTTCCAGTACTATCTGTAACTTATGTGGAAAGAAGGGGAGAAGGTACTAAAATGTTGAAAGACCTGCTAGTTTTAAATGCGAAGGAAAGTTATTTGAAAAACAATGTAACTTTCCACTAGAGATTTTTAAAATAAATTCACCTGAAGTTCTAAATACACAAAGATTTGAAAGAATAAAGCTTTGAAGTGAAGCAGTACCAGTATTTTCACACAACACTCAGATATGTTCATTTTGAGTGAAAAATTTTGACAAAAGCTTCTTTCCAATTTTCCCTCAAACTCTCCATCTTTCCATGCCATGCCTGATGGAAAGGGGAAGAAGAAAAAGGTAAAAACAGGACTTCTGAAAATTTCTGCCTTGGTTTTCAAGTCTCTCATCTCTCCTCAGTGTGGGTGGGATTCATTTTGGCAAACTTGCTACAGCCTGGAGGTGTCTACCTCTCAGCTATTCTAGGTTCCCTGTGTGATCAGTTGAGAAAAGTAGGCTCTTCTAAGGCGTGACTCATGTAATCTATTTCAGACGCCTACTCCTGGATAAGATGTCCATATAGGAGCCAGGGGTGTCTGGCTCGGATGTATATATCTACACTTGGCCAGATGAATCTTACCCAGTATGTCTATGCTGCAGACTGCCAAGACACAAGATAAATTTAGCCGCATAGAGCTCTGTGCTGTCACGGCAGAGTTTTCAAAACTAGCTCAGGTATTTCTAACTCTGCAGTGTAGTTTACCATAAGATCTTGTCCATCTGAGGTGTCAGAGTGCCTCACAGTACTTATACTTCAGGCGTCTCAGGCCCTTCTTTTCCATGGTTGCCACCCCTGAGTGCATGTACCTGTGCAACATGGTACATAGCCATGATGCAGTTGGGAAACACTGGAAAAGACTCAATGTGCAATATGGAGCTAAAGAAGCCAAAATGTATCTGTACTTGTACGATGGAGAAAGATGCAGTAGGAGTTAGGGGATGATATGGCTTCTGTACTGGTGAAACTACTGTTGGGGTCTGAGCCCAGCTGTGGTGCTGACATTTTAAATGCCTCTGAAATTGTTCCAGAATAGCCAGAGGTCTGGAGATGCTTCCCATCCATAGAGGTGAGGAAGCTTAGTCTTTTTATTTTGCCAAAGAGAAGGTTAGCATATTACTTTATCATGGTTTAAGAGCTGGTGCAAAGAGACATTTATGACATGGGATGACAATTTAGTCTAGTGAATAACAACATGATGCCAGTAAATCCCTAAAGTAAAACCAGATTAACTTAGGCTACAAAAAGGAGCATATTTTTAACAGAAAAGCTAAATAACTACTGGAATAACTTTATCCAGGAGTTTTATAGATTATTCTTTTCCTTTAAACTCTTCTAAATCTAAATATGATACCGCACAATGAACTCTTATTGCTTTAATGAAGGAATTAAACAATGAAGTGTTATAACCTGTGAAGTGAGACTAGGCTCTGAAGATATCTCTTCTGGCCTAAATATCTGTTTAATGGGCCAAACACCGTACCAGATCCAAACATCTCATAGTTCTGGGTAATCTGCATTTCAGAAAGGGTTATGCAGTCTTTCCCATTTCCAGTACAATCACTATCAATCACCTGGTCCTATCTTCCTCACACTGTGATCCTTTAATAGGTTTTTTGATCTGAGCATATGCTCAGTGAACTAGCTTTCTGCGAGCTGGACTTGTTATATAGAAATACAGATAAGAGAGCTGTGGAAGCAGAGTGTACTGGAGCTGAAAGTCATGACTGTGCAGTACGTGACAAGGAGGTTCTATGTCCTAGACTTAGACTTGTGGTGTTTTACTCCTAATTCGCTGCTGGATTTTTTTCCACCTTTATGTACCAGAATACCTTTGGTAGGCCAAATATAAGCCTCCGATTTCATTTTGACAGAAGAAGGTGAATATCCCTTTTTAACTTCAGGCAGCAGATGTAATCCCTATGTTAGGAACGCAGTCTATTTTGGCTTCGTGTAGTAAAAAGAATTAGAATTCATGCTTTGTACCACTCTCTGAAAGATGCTATGGAGATGGCTAAAATTATGGGACACGAGTATTTGCCACAACTTTGTTATTAAATGATAGGTCTATCTATCTGTCTCTCTGTCTGACTATCTATTCCTTCCCCCATCCCCTCGCTCCATCCCCCCACTTTCTTCTTAAAGCATACCTTTATATCTTCAGTGCCAGTGCTAATGTGAATTAGTCTCTTTCCCTCCCTTTCTTGCTCAGACTTTCTCTAGGCTGAGACCTTGGCCACACCTGAATTTCTCATCTCATGAACTAAATATTCTTATCCTTTGAATATTTTTGGTATAGACAGAACTACAGTGTTTCTGATGAAAAGGCATAGTCTTAAAATTCCACATGGTCCTCTTGGTTTTGTTTTGTTGATGTTCTCGTCCATCCTCTGGTCTAAGAATGCAGGGCGCACATTTGAGAGGAACTGTGAAAGATTCCTATAATGTGTTCCCCTACTTTTACTGAGGTGCTAAGAAGAGGAATACATCTTGGAAAATGTGTTGCAGCCAGAGCGCACAGCCCCTAAAACTTGGAAGCATCGATTGTATGAACTAGTTTCTGAAACTGAAATTTATTTTAGAGTGGAAGCTTCTTTTGGTTCTTGTGCAATTGGATTTTCTACTGTGTAATTAAATAAAAGCAGTTTTACAGAAAGCCAAAGCAGTTTGAAGAAATGATGCAATTTATCGAAGAAAAAATAAACTTTGTCATCGTTAAGATTTAAATTTTTTCATTGATTCAATTCATTTCTCTTTGTCAGAGTAGAAATATCAGTCATGCACTGCAATAGCAGCACTCTGCTCTGCACAACAGAGAGGTTTTGAAAAAAATTTCATCTAGACCTTTTGCATAAAGGCTTTCAGATGACATTGCATCTTGCAGCTGTGCCCCTGGGTCTGCAGGAAGGACTGCTTCCATGCTGGAGTAAAGGCACTGCTCTTCCTCTTCCCTTCTAGGCTCCTGCATTCTGTGTGTTCCTGGTTGTCTTGCTCTGGTCCAGTCTATCGCACTTTAAAGCTGCTTGAGGGCAAACCAAGGTTCCAGCTCACTTCATGCCTGCTTCTGTTCAGGAGCGAGGAGGAGGATAAATTCTTAACGAAGGTCCTTTTCTTCTAGTTCCTGTTCCTAGGGGTCCTCTTTTTCTTTGCCAAAATGCCTTTTGATCTACTTCTCCCAGCCAAAACATTCATGAAATGTGCATGACCCCTCACAACGTTCTTACTCCTTGCTGTCAGTTTTGAAAAAGACCGTGATGCTGATAACTTAAAATCTGTGATGTTGCTGTGATATAAATAACAGCAGAGCTTGAGTGTTGGAGTGGTTTTCCATTAGAGTAGGGCTTACACTTCTATACTTCATGAGTGGAATATTGACAAGAAATACCACAAGAAATAGTGACATGCAATTAAGAATAAAATTAGGACATGTTCATTGTATTTCTTTTATAATCATATATGGGGATCCTGTAGGGGATGTGCATAAAGTGAGAGGATAGAGTTAATGTTTCCACTGTAATAAGAAAGCAGTTCAGCTTCACAGAGTCTGTAGTTTTCAACTCTCGAATTAAACATATACTGTACATTTTACTGCGCTAAAATAAGTGTTATGGCTACACATTAGATTTGGAGGGTGATGTGAATTGCACCATTAAATGCCATCTTTGCATTTAGATTTGTAACGATTTGTCATTCTATCAAAACATAACTGCATTTTCACTCCTGCTTGCTTTACAGAGTCAGTTCAAAATTAGGAAAGGAACTTAGCTTATCTGTTTAGCTTCCATATTATCAGCAAACATTGTTAGTAACTTGGGACTCATCTATTCTAAGTTTGATGTCAAAGCCTGAGCCAGTCCCTGTAGGCTCCATTTGTAGGCAATGAAGTGAATAGACAACTCCAGAAGGTGATGCCTCTCATGCTAAGTCAGCTCAGATGAGGGAGATTAATTGCTCTTTACAGGTGCTTTTTTCAACTGTCAGCTAGAAAAAAGGACTAGAGTAGAATTAGATCTTTTTTTTGTTGTTGTTGTTTGTTTGTTTATTTGTCTTTGTTAGACATCTCAAGTAAAGAGGATAAGCCCATATTTTGTCATGGATCAATGGAAGAGCTTTCAGGTTACGTTAATTTCTATAAGATAAGGTTAATTTGTTATCATTGCAACTCTTTGTAGTAATATGTTTAATTTGCAAAAGAAGAGGTTCAGGGAAGGGAAAGAGAAGGAGCAAAACCTTGAAATGACCTAATGCATGGTTTCCCAGACTTTGCCCAGATATCCCTCTCGGTAGCAGCAACAGCCCTTTAGGTACAGAAGAGGGACCAGCAGCGGGTCACCAAGATGGTCAGGGGCCTAAGGCACCTAGAACTATTGGGAGAGACTGAGGGAGTCAGTGAAGAAAATGAAGGGCAGGGAGGTGACTACTAACAGTCTAACTCCATGCAGCAGGACCTGCTGAAGCATCTGTGCAATATGATAGTCAGCTGTTCCCAGATCATAGTCAATTTACAAATTGCTACTTATACCACTATATCACTCCACTTATGGCACATCCCTGTGACACCTGGGTTCAAATCCTTACTATGCTCAATATCAATGAGGGGCCTGAAATTAGATTTCCTTTATATAATGTGACTGTACTTTAATGGTTGGTCTATTGTATTTATTTGGGGAAAAATCAGAAATCAACAGACCTTAAAGACCTTTTGAAGGTCTCAGTTGGTTTATAGGATGGGGAAATCTAATACTTTCTTAGCTTTAGATGCAAGCTGTGATTGCAGAATCTTAATATTCTGTTAGGATACTGGTACTAGATGGTGCCCCTTTTAAAAATAACCTGCTTTTTAAGTCTGGTCATTTGAAAATGATAGCTACTCATAAACTTGGAAGATTTGAGGGGAAAATTAGTGAAAGGTGAGAAATGTGGAACTGAAGAGCACTATTTTATCACTGCTCTTCAGCATGAAAGAGCACTTTAAAATCTTTCATAGCTTCCATTAAATCATCTTGAAATTTTCTTCTTTATCATTAATCCCAACTTATTTCAGATGATATAAACAAATGTTACTTCTTTTGAATGTTATCACTCTTCACCTTAAACTTACTCCAGGAAATGATATTTTTCCAATTGAAAGACGGGAAAATGATCCCAGCTTTTTGATAGTAGAGTGGAATTATTTAATTATTTTGTTACATTAGTTGTATCATCCCTCTTGAGTTGCAGGCTAAGCGTACTACAATGTATATTTGTAAATACCAATTTATTACATCTTGGAGGCTTGGAGAACTTTGTTGAAAGAACTCTCAAGCCTTTTTCTTCAATGGTCCATCAACCTTGTATACACTGTTCTCGTTCTTTGCCCTCAGAGAAGTTATTTTATATTTGGTCTATTTTAAAATGCATTTTATTTTATTGATCTAGCCAGTGACTATATAATTTGCAGATCCCTAGCATTGCTTTGTGGTACTAAAAATTGTGCTTTGTTTCCAGCACACTAAAACAGTTAAAATTTATGTATCTTAAAGGCTAATAGGAATCTTGCATTGTCTGTGTGCTCTTAAAACAAAAGCATACTGAAAGTGTCTTCCTCTTCAGTGCCTTTCTCTGAGCTTCATCAATGCAGTCTCACAGCAATCTGTCTCCGTCACACATACTTTCTTATTTCACTTTGTAATGATCTCCCTTGCATAGGATCATTCAGACTTCAGAAAAAGGCAAAACAAAGTAGAGATAGGACTATTTTTCTTTTGAAATGTATAGAAGGGTGTATTTGAGGAGAGTAATGGGAGCCAGAACCTTCCTGGATGACACCAGGCTGGGGGAGCAGTTGGTAGGTTGGAGGGTGGGGCTGCTGTTCAGAGGCACCTGGCAGGCTGGCCAAAATGGGCTGATGGGATCCTCCTGAAATCGAATAATGGCAAGGTCCTGCACATGGAATGGAATAACCCCATATGGTGGTACAGGCTGGGAGCTGATGGACTAGAAAGCAGATTTTCAAAAGAGGATTCCTCATGGACTGCACATCAGTGTTCCCTGGTGGCCATGGAGGCCCCTGAAAATGGGGTAGTATTAGTACAAGGCTCATGAGGCTTACTTTGGAGTACTGTGCCCATGGGTGCTCAAAAATGGATGTTTTGAGTTATAGTATAGAAGGCTCTAAAAGACTCCTTGCTTTAACTCAGCAGCATGGATATGAGCAATGCCTGTTATAGGGGCAGAATGGCCCCAGCTAGGGCATGCTCATAAACCACAGAAATCCTCATCAGTCATTATAGAAGAATAACAGAGCAGGCAAGATGGCACCTACGAAAATAAAGAAGAGAGGGTAAAGTTCTAGTTGTTTTGGTGTCTAAAGCAGATCTTAATGAGTGTTCTTCTGGCAGCCTAACTTCTACAGCTCACAGATATAAAGGGTGGTGCAGTCAGGAGAATTCTTTCAAAAGGGAAGGGAATGCTGGAGATATGAAAACCAGCTGAGATGTGGAGTTCAGATAAGGCTGATTTCCCCCAGAGGCCTCGATTCTTCATGAACTACAGACGGTGTGTAGGACAAAGTTTCTAAATGGGGTATCCATGTTTAAAAAGCTAGGCAGGATGAATCTGGGTCAGTTCTAGGCTGAACTTTGTCAGTAATATTGCAATCAGGATTAAAAGTCTAGAGAGTTTACTTTTGCATTTCACTCTTTTCAACTGCACCCTTTTGGCACAGCCTGGATTTCAATCTGACTCATCACTACACTTTTAAATGTCAGTCCACAACTTGTTAAATCACATCCCTATCTATTAAGCAAGAAAACTAATTTATTTTAAATAATTAAGCTTTAAATTTACACTTTCCATTCTCTTAAACCCGGAATGCTGCAGTCCAAGAAAATACTATTTTTTTACCACTTGATCGTGGCAAGTGTGTGGTCCCCATGTGCTGATGAGGACACCAGTAACAGGAGCAACAGTTATTCACCAACCATGAAAGGTGAGACCGACCATATTTGCATATGAAAATGTGCTAAGGAGTTGAGGACAGCTACCTCAGCTATCAGCTAAACCAGAGGTTCATGAATACTGTTTCAGAGGCGCATCTAATGTGTTTGGAGTGCTGTGATAGAGGTCCTGCCTTGTTTATCACTTACTGCTTCCTTTTAGTTTGTTTTAGGGTCATCTGTCCTGTCTCCCATGATGTTGATAGTCAGCTACTGCCAGAGTCACAAGAGTGGTGCAAGGTTTTCTTCCCTAAGTGCTCATGTCTGCCAACACAGAGCTGCTACTCTGCCAGCAGGTCAGAGGAGATTTGGTGCCCCAGGCTCGTCTAAGTGCATTTGTGCTGTGGCTGAGCTGCCTGCTGTCCTGGGTACTCTCTGGGAGAGTGTTTAGCCTAGCAGGTCTTAACAGAGATTGACAGGTGAACTTTCAGTGCGTAAGAGCATAAAGAAACCACATTTTTGGTGTATTAGGAGTTGCAACCACTGCTGCAGACAGAATGCAGCCATAGGCAGAGCTAAACAACTGCAGACAGGCACCCTAGGTGTGTCCTGACTCATCTTTCCCATTCCTACAAACCTGAGTAACAGAGCTGGCCTTTCCTCTCCCACTTCTTTCTTAGTGTCAGTAGGGTTCAGATCTGAGAGAAATGGAGCAGCATTCCAGGATGCTTGTTTTCGTCTGTATCCACATGTGGGCTGGCACTGGCTGGGCTGTAAGTTCTCATGGTCTTCACTGAAGTCTTTTAAAATAAGAATATATATATGCATATACATATATATAACGTATACATATTTTCTGCAGCTCTAATTCCTGGTGTGCTGTGAGTGTCTAAGAATCTTAGCTTTCACTTTAAAATGAATAACTACTACTGAACTGGGATGAAACTTTTGAAACCATGACCCAAGTACATGCATTATCTGCCAGACTGGAAGATAATGACAGATTATTCAAAAAAAATGTATTCTATTTCTCTCAATATTTAAAAATTAAGCATATCAGTCTGTATTGCACATCTGAGGTAAGAAGCAACTTTTCAGATGCTGGCACGTTGCTATTCTCAAAGTAACAAGGCTATCCAATTCTTCTTGTACTCTCTTCATTAGAGTACAAAGGGTCGTACTAGGCTTATATACTGGATGAAGGCTAGGCTTTTTTAGATTTGTTACACTGGTTAGAATTGATCACATGGGAAACACCTCACAGAGTCTTTGTTGTCCCCTGCTCCTCTGTGCTGAGGGCTGTGGCACAACTGGTAGAAGTGATTTGACCTGAATGGTGGCATAACATGTGTATGCCAGAGGGACTTGCAGCAGAGCATCCCCCATGGAAATGGGCCCTCTTCAGGGAGCCCAGCCTAGAGAGGGCTAGAAGTTGCATGTGTTGTCCTTAGTGGCATACCAACAAGCATGTTTTCTGAGCAGCATAGCAAGCATGGCTGGCTCTCAGTGTGGATTGGCTTTTCTCCCTCTTTTCCTGGTTTTGACATAAGGATGTTGACCTGATGAAGAAGGATGGGGAACTCTAACAGCCACTCATGGTGGAGGGATGCCCTCTGGTCCCACTTCCACATCAAGACAAGCATTGTCTGGCCAACATTCTGGGGTTGTACATGAAATATGTGGAAAATTCAGGTGGTGTCTAAGTGAGGGTCATAGTGGGTGCTGCACAGTTGGCCACACAGTGGCCAGCCCTGACTCAGTGCCAGCAGGTGTGTAGTGTAGGCTTGCAGAAGGTGCTCCTGCCTACAGCCCTTCGCATGGAAGCCTTTGGGTCATGCATTTATGGGCAGGGAGCAGCACTGACTGATGTGAGGTTTGTGTGACACAGCATTGGGTTTAGGTTGCTTTCACAAGAGCCAATTAAGAGTACAGTTTTCTGCATTCTACAGGACCACTACCTGGAGAACAACAAACACCTGCCAAACTCCATTTTGTATTACATATTCATAACTTGTTAGAGCAGGTCCTTCTCTGTCACTCCAATGACCTTTGTGTGTTCTACGTTTATTGTTCTTTGTTGCACAAAGTCAGCACTGCCAGCTGCTATAATCCCTCATGCCGTTGTAGCTGTTTTAGCCCCCAAAGTAAAGAAAGGCCAGAACACTTAGTGAAAAAGGATGTGTGTTTATTGCCAGCCTTGCTGTATAGCCTGGGAAGCCACAGAATACTATAAGATCTATTCTGCCAGGAGGTGTTGCCACAAAGGTTGTGTTTTTCCAAGAAGTGGAAACCAGATGAACACACTTATGTTGAATGACGGAAGCCTTGTGCAAATGTCTGCCACATTTTAGCAAAATTTACAACCTCTAAAATAGCTAGCTTTCTGGAGTCTCAGAGGCTTAGCATGGTAAAGTCATTGGAACAACTGCTAATGAGTTAATTACAGTGGATTCATTAGTTAAAATTGCTGCCAGAGACTTGAATGTTGCACATAACTCTCTCTGCTGGCAAGTGGCTTATGCTGCTGGGCAGACCTTTGTCTGATTTATGACCGTCCCCAAAACCAAATGGAGTTCTTGCCTGATCATCCCAATAATCAGTTCTGGTTTTATCATATTTATAAAAGTTAACTTTTGGTTCTGAAGAGACTTCCTATGTGCTGCAAGTGCACTGTGAACCGCTATCACAAACTGAGATATTTCTGTGATTCTTATCTGAAAGGGGCCTGCCTGTATGACAGCTTTTCCTCTCAAAAAGAGACAGTTACCAATCACCCATGAAATCTGAGGCATTAAGAGGCTTCCAAAGAAAAATGCGTCTAATCCATATCCTCTGAGGACCATGTTGTGTGAGATAACAAGGATTTTGCCAACAGAACCAACATTTCTTGTACAACTCAATAGTTGAGCTCTTTCTTTGTGGGCACCTACTAAAAAGCACTTGGTACTTAAAATGGATATTTAGAAGTGATCTTTCTTGGCTTTTTATAGAAAATTACAGTGATTGACCAGAAAATGTAGAGCAGATACATTGGTCCCTTTCTTATAAATAGTAAGCATACAATAAGACTTCCTAAAACCATCAGAAGCAATTCAGATGCCAGGTCTCAACCTTGCCTCAAATGCTTTCCCCAACAGAAATTATAGCTGAAGGTGCTGAGCTATTTGGAGGCTTCAGGCTTCCCAGATTCCTCCAGTAAAGCCTCTAGCTCTTGTGCCAGGTTTTGTTTAAATACTTTCTATTAACTTTTTGATTAAGCTCAATGAATACCTTCTTTCCACCTTGGCTCAGCAAGAATAACATTTCAATTTCTCTCCCATCGAGATAGGTGTACCCTTGACCTGAGGGTTTAATCATTATTCAGGGTCTGACAAGCTCTTTCATTAGGAGAAGGAATTGATATAGAGTCTGTTTTTTCCTTCACTAGAAATCTGTTTATTTCAAACACCTACAAAATCTCTTTTCTCTGAACAGAGTAAGAGTCTAGTTTGCTCATAGTTCCACACCTCTTTGCAGCCTGCACTACATCTGTAAAAGTTTCTCTCATCTTATACTTAAGATCACACTAATTATGATCCCACTGCTAACATGTTGATGGGCTTTCGTTGCCTCTTTCCAATATATGCACAGGCAAATCTGCAGCAAGCAGTACTAGAGTCACTTATAGCATTCAAACCCAGGAAAACCTCTCTGTCCCATCTTCTTTCCAGCAGCTTGTTAGCTGAAGATCAGTGTAAGTATGTAATTCACATGCTGAGCTATTAAAATTCTTCTTCTTGGCTCTGACAGTTTACTGCTTCTTAGAGAAATACTTCAGGTAATGGTGAATTAGGGAGAAGCACATACTTGTCTTCAGAGGCATTGAATTGTCCCTATCCCAATGAATCATGATTTTCTTTTGTGTTTAGTTATGCTTCTTCTACAGTAGGCATCTTATTCTGATTTCTGTAGCAGGCTTCAGAAAGCCATGTGATACTCGCTTGAAGTGCTTGAAGTGTTTTAATCCTAAAGCTAAACAGACTTTAACATTTTTCTATAAATTGCTTGTCTCTTAAACATGGAAAGAAAGAGGGTCAACATTTAAGAGCAATAGTCTACACGGTGAGAATGGCTGTAGAATGACATTCGCATGTGGCTTCTATCTAAATAATTTGCTTATGTCAAAGTTTGCTAATCTTATCTAAGAATGACTAAAGATTAGGTACAGGTATAAAAGAAAATCCTTAGCATAGTGCCCCAGAATATTTGAAAAAGCCCTCCTCTCTCAAGCATCCTTCTGATGCTGCCTTCGCATGCCTAGCTAGATGGCTGAGTAGTTTTCGACTTCTAGAAATGCTGGTCTTTAAGGAGGAAAAACTTTCTCCCTCTCTTACATGTTATGTTTTTGTACATGGATATTGCTGTGGTGAGTAATGATCACAAATGATGAAATGAATCTCATCCTGAAGATCAGGCAAGCATGTGCAGCCCAGTACCAAATTTCTCCTCCAGACTGGGTTTTCATGTGCTGTTTCTCATTTAAGTACAGTCTTTTCTATTAGATGCTTTCCTGATATTAATCAAATTTTCATGAAAGAACTACAAGTTTTGCATTCTTTTTCAGCACATGGGACCTGATGGGATGCACCCATGAGTGCTAAGGTAACAGGATCATGTCATTGTAGGGCTACTCTCAATTATCTTTGAAAGGTCATGGAGAGAAGGGGAGGTTACTGAGGACCATAGGAAAGCAAATGTCACCCGTCTTCAAGAATGTCAAAAGAAAAGATCCAAAGAAATTCAACCTTGTCAGCCTCATCTTGACAATGGTGGAGCAAATAAACTTGGAAACCATTTTGAAATGTGTTAAGGACGGGAAGGTAATGGGGAGTAGTCAGTGGAGAAACAGCTTAGGGGAATCTGACCCATTTGCATGAATATCTGATTGGGCTGGGGTGGGAGAGTAAAGAACACAGAACCAGGCTCTTCTCCATGGTGCCCAGTGACAAGCCAAGAGGCAATGGACACAAACTGAAGCACAGGGAATTCCACTTAAACATTTCCTCTAAGGCTGATTGAACACAGCCACAGGTTGCCCAGAGAGGTTTTGGAGTCTCCATCCTTGGAGATATTCAACATGTGGCTGGACATGGTGCTGAGTAACCAGCTCTAGGTGGCTGTGCTTGAGCAGGGCGTTGGACTAGGAAATCTCCAGTAGTGCCTTTCTGCCTCAAACAGTCTGTGATTCTGTGATAAAACAGTAAGCTTGCTTTTGTTTTGTTTTGGTTCTTTGCAAAAATGATGCTGCAATCCAAGCATATATACCAGTGAAGGTTCATCTGCTGTTGATGTTTTTGACATTTCATAGTTCCGTCCAGCAGCTGTAATATCCACTCTCATGTTGAGCTGACAAGAGTGAAAGGTATCTGCTGACTGAAAAGGTCATTTCTGGTATCTTTTCACTTGTGCCATAAAAATGAAAGCAATCCCTAACTAGGATATCTTACCTTCAACTTTCTGTATGTTTTTTTTTTTCCTCCCCCCTCTTTCCTACTGATGCGTTTTCTGTCAAAAGCCAGTTCACGAACTACTCAAGGGAAATGCCTACTGTAGGATTGGCTGAGCAACTCTGATTTATCATTTTGGAAAAACAGCAGGGCTGTCTGCCGCTGTCACATTAGCAGTGCATTAGGATGTTCTGGCAATAATAAAGCAAACTCCATTTGCACATTTGCTAATAGTTCTTCCACAGCCACTGTTGTTATTTTCTTGATAAAACCCAATAAATTAGCAGGATGACAACTATTATGCCGTTTCCTTGCAATTAATCAGTAGTGTTCTTACATAAAGCTTTGGTGGAAGCTGCAAGGAAGTTGCATACTATTGAACACAAGAACTACTGTTCCCAATGCTGCATTGCCATAGCTATGGCTGCATCGCTGCCGTGATGCAGTGCTTGTTGGTTCAGTCCCAGAGGTACATTCACTGCTGATTCAAGTCCCGTGGAATCAGTGGAGGATGCAAGCTAACATCACAAATATTATTTTTTGTGATAACGTTAGGAAGCAGTGTCTGTAGCGGGTGCTATGGAAGCATTGGTAAGGGACAGAGAAGGATGATTTATGTGTTTGAACTCAGGGCTGTACAACTCGATTGTAAAGCAAACCCCATGCCTATCCTGCTCGGGTTCATACTAGGCCTGGCAGGCACCTGTCTCCATCAGTTTTTTAATGTAAGCTCAAACATGGGTTCTTGCTGCCCTGGGCAGGGTGCTGGTGGAGCACAGCCATGGGCTGTGGGCCTCAAGCCTCTGGTCTTCCTTCCCCAGAAGCTGCCCACCTGAAAGGGAAGATGGTGTGGAAGATCATGGCTGCCCAAGGTGTCACAACCTTCTCCAGGGCATGTTGCACACCTTCCAGCTGATGGATAGCCATTTCTGGTTGGTGACTACGTGCACCTGACACAGACAGTAAATATGATGCAGCTGGGGCCAGCATGCGTGGCTTTCATTGCAGGGGTAGCTCTATACTTTGCACCCTATACTGCTTTTGCATGGTAAAATTTCTGTGCACAGATTTTTAGTTCTAACTGATAATTTTCAAACATTTCAAGCCTTCCCCTGGGAAATGCTGCATGCCTCCTTCTGCCCATAGAAATTATAGGGCCTGAGGGAGAGTAGTGCTTTTGGAGGTTGGACTGCATGGGAATGGTAGGCCTTCAGCTTCCATCAGTCCACTTTGGTAGCTCCTGAAGGAGTAATAAAGGCTGCTCAAACCCGTATGAGAAGATATTCAAAGGTAAAAATGCTGTCAGTGGAAATAAATGAAATAAACTTCAGCTATGGAGAAATGCGTCTCTGGCATGGGATTTTTCATATGGAGAGTTATTTTTTCCCCTCAGTCTGGTAGTCTGAAATGTTCCAGATTTCATTGCAAGGAAATATTAATTAAACAGTCATAGTTAGATATCTGTTAGGTGGTGGGTGAAACAAAGTTTATGAACTGATCCATATCCAGAAATGTTATTGAAATCCAAGAATTTTATGTAATACTGTAATGCACAGATACCAGTCATTGCTACTGCCAAGCATTTTAATACAGGCTAGGCCTCCAAAAATCTTGGTTATTCTTTCAAGTCGAAATTGCCATAAGCATGTTAAGCAGCAGCTATGAAAACACTGTAGAAATATGTGATTTTTGGTTTAAAAAAAAAAAAATGAGCCAGCCTCTGTCATCCCAGGAATATTAGATACTTCTTTTTTTTTCTTTCATTTTGAAACTTCTTATGCTAGCTTCCCATTACATGCTGAATTATTAGCTTGAGGATATAAGAAATGGGTAGTATCACCTGTGCTGCTTCTGGAAATTAAATGTTCAAGAGCAACAGACAATAACCCCACTGAAGAGCAGGAGGACAAGGAAATTTGCTGAAATATTGCTTTGCACCTTTTGTGACCAACAGCTCCTGTACTGAAGCTGAGTACTGAATATGAGTAGACCGTCCTTTGTGAAAGTCGCTTAAAAGAAATTGAAGGAAGTGCAGAATCGAGCATCAATATTTACAATTTAAAAGCCTGCTACCTAAGTGAATAGGAATGTATATCTCCACTGGATTGCAGAGCCTTGACTTGCAAATGGGTCCACTCAGCTGCTCACATGAATCCAGCAGTGGATCTAGGTTTAAGATTTTCTTATGAAGTTTTCATTAGACCTAAGAAGGGTTTTGAAAACTTATTTATAGACAGTAAAGGACAGAAGGGATCAGCAGAATGGTGCAGTCTGACCTCCTGCATAATCCTGCACCTCCTCCACAGCAGGACATGAGCTGCTTTTTGTAATGAGATGAAGTGAAGCCAAAATTTGGAACACTGGTTGCTGTGTCTGTTTGAGTTGCCATGTTGTGCATATGCCTCCCTGGACTCGGCAAATGAGCCTGCAAAACTCGGGAGTAGCTGGACACATTAAATTTATCTCCTAGGACAGTATAATAAACATTTCTAAGCCCAACATTTTCCATGGCACAAGAGAAAACCCTCGTTTAGATTTACTGCAGAAGTAGCCACTGGGTCTTAGAACCCCTGTGGTGGGTGAGGATTTTGGTTAGGGACTGTAGAAATGCAACATGCACTGAGAAGCATATAATGTAAAGGCAAGCAGCAGCACAGTGTTGAGATACACAAATTAACTTTAAAATAGCTGGGTCAGATACTGGAAGTAGCAGAAATACTGCTGGAACACTGAACACTGAGCAGCTGCTATTTTATATTACTGCTAAATGTGAAAGAGCACTAAAACATTTTAGGAGTTGGTACAGAGACAAAAATCTCTCTATATAGTATGTTAAGTAAAGGGTGGAAGTAAAATGATTTCCCCCTTTGCCATAGATTAGTCACAAACCTACACTTAAGGAAGTGTCCTTATTGAGACATCAGTTTCCAGAAGGACCTGGATTTCAGCCAGTTGTGAGAGAGAGCTCATGGGAATATTTGAAGATAATTCTAGAGAAAGTGATTAGAATTTGCCAAGGAAAGAAAATAAATCCAGACTGGCACTTATGGAGAGATGAACAGGGCTCCTGTACAGGAACATCATTCAGGATCCAAAATGCAGACTGACAGACAACTCACCATCTTTAGAAAGGAAGTCAGTTCATAAAAATTGTATACATATGTACCTATGTGTTGCAAAACAACAGCAACAGTTTCTTAAGTGCATTACTGTAAGAGAAAACCCCACAATTGAAGCTATTGACATATGTGGGCATGCCTTAAGGAGGAATTTGTGGTGTCTCCTCCAGCTTTCTGGGTGATGGAGGTTGGGTTAGCCACTGGCAGCAACATGTCTGAGATGCCCAATCCTAGGACTGATGGACATACACACATTCAAAGGCAGAAAGAGAGTCACTGCTGTTCCCTGATACTGCCACAGATTACAGGACTGGATACACCTGCTGCAGCAGAGGCAGAATCATGCTCTGCAGCTTTTCTTCCCTGAGGTGTCATGGAACAGCCTGTGCCTCTAGAGATGCTGAGAAAAGGACAGAATCTACAGGAAATTGGTTAAATGTTTCTGTAGTCTATTCTGCAGCAAATTAAAAAAATTGACTTTTTGCCTCTGTAGATTTTACAAGTTCATTTATTTTGTAGCTCATTCATATTAACTGTATGTATTATTGTTGTGGAGTGAGTAAATCTAAAGGGAACAGTGCCCTTACAGTCATACATTGCACAGCTGTAGAAAGGAACAAAAAGAAACAAATTTATGGAAGACTTATAATGAACCAACTCATGTGAACTTTGTTTTTGCAGTAAAACTAGAGAAATTTCTGTGTCTAAGTCTGCATTTGAATCAGCATTTGAATTCAGGTTTCTCGAGAGGATGGTTTCCTTCAAAACCATTTACATAGTCCTTTTTGAATCTCATATTGCTTTCACCTGTGTTACTTTGGTTCTCTTCTTAACTCTGTGGTTGATTGCGTCTTTGGTGTGTCCTTCAGAAGAATCTTTCCACCTTCCCTCTCCGCTCCCATTCCCTGCTAAATTTCCACAAGATGCCCTGGAACTTTCTCCACTACCCTTTTGCTTTTCCACTTGAAATGAATTAAGACAATAGTTAACAAAGATCCTTATGGTGACAATTTGCAAATCTACATACTCTCCACCGCAGTCTTGTCTCCTTCTTTCCAGTCTTGTATTTTGCTCCATCTCTGATCCTCATGAATGGCTGTCAAGTTCAAGATGGTTCACTTATCTCTCTACAAGCTTTTCTACTGTTTTCTTAAAAAGATTGCTGTGAACACCACATTCATACCACCTGCATTAATCAAAGTGAAAAACTGACCCAGAGTCTTTTCCCATTGCTTTTAAATTTGTGTGCAACACTGCCAACGAAAAACCATCATGAAAGCTGACCTCCCTGAATTAGATCAAGGGTTTGTTAAATCTCTATCCATTTCCACAGCTTGCGTCTTAAATTCTTTCAAAGTAACAGATGAATTTGGAATGATCATTACATTTATAGTCAGTGTTTTTCCAAGATCAGTTCACATGGAGAATGAATTTATAGTACTGGAATAAATAGTCTGTAGCAACTTTTTTTCCCCCCCTAATATTAATGATGTCTACACAGTTTTACACCTTTGCAATTTAAGTTGTGCTAGTAATTAAGGAATAGTCATTGCTTGTGAAAATTAAGGTTTAAGAAACTAAGAGAATGGAGGTTATCCTACAGTCACTGAGGTTAAAACTGCTGGCTCCCCGTTTTAGTGTTTATTCCTATGAAAAATCATTTTGAGTTCAATAATGCCTTTATCAGTCCCTTAAGGTGATTTTGATGCATACGTTTTGTCCTGAAATTGCACACCTTAACTCATGATGATACTATTCTAAGTGATGAGAAGTGTTGAGATACTGTGTAACTTTTGGTTTGGTTTGAATTATGGCAATACATGAACAGTAAAGTTTTTCATTGGTTAAACTATTGTTGAAAACACACTTGTACCATCAATGTGAGGCTTAAGAAGGTGTTATACTGTTTGACCTGATGTCAGCTCTTGTGGGCTGAGGCATTTTTTTTGAAGGGAGTCTTGAGAGGATGGAATAGAAATCCATTTTAAAGACAAAATTGCTAGTTCAGCTTCAGCTTTCAACAGTGCCTTCCTGTACTTGGACTGCTTTTAAAATCTTCTTGTTATTTCAAATAATCTAAATTGGAATTCACTCAATAGCTTTTTCTAAAGAGCAAATGGAGGGCCAAATCAGAGAAGAGAGCCTTAAAAGAGGAAGTCACGTCAGTCATCCAGACTGTAAAGCATTTTCTATAGAAGCATTTGCAATGTATGGAGTAGCACAGACAGCGGGGAAAGCCTCTGCTCCCTTTGGGACTGCAGTGACAGGGCCTTGAGTATGATCCCACACCCCTCCTGGGAGTGTGGCCATCTGTGCTCGAGGCCGTCTTTCTTTGAAAAGCCTTGGAGCTCTTTGAGAAAAAGCTGGAAGAATGCTCTGCAGAGGCTTCTCACTTCTGCTTGGGAATGGCTTTTAAATTCAGACCCTTGAGCTCATTGCCCACCTGGGCTACACTGCAGTAGTATTGCCGCTGTGCTTGTGCCAGGCCACATACCAGACCCTGACCTTGACTTTGGGACTGATTTCTTGACCTCAGGCCTCTGCCCTGTTACTGTGGACTTGTCTGGTTGTGTGGATTCTCACATCACTCAGCATGGTGGGAATGGGCTCTTGCTGGTGATCCATTGCCTTTGCTGGTCTTGGGTCCCTGCTCCTAGCACCCTTTTCCCCACAGCAGCCCACTCTTGCTGATTCCTAACATGCAGGACCAGTGAGCACCAAAGAACATCCAGATAGATAGGACAAAATTACAGAAAACACTTCCCTCACCATGTGGGTGAAGCTGACAGATACCAGAATTCTCAAAGAACATCTTTTTGGTAGTGCCTTTTTCAAGGCTGAAAAGCTGAGGAAGAAAATCAGAGACACTGTCCTTTGAAAGTGTTACAGACTAAACAAAAAAGTTACTTTACTCTTGACTTGCCCAGGAACTCCTTGATTTCTGCTTGCTGAGTTCCATTACAGGCTAGTCTTTTTCTGACTGCTTTTCAAAATTGCATTTAGAACTCTTTGACAAAGGATGGTGTGGAAATCAAGAACATAAATAGCTTCACAAAGGTTAGAAAAATGAAAGGTAGGTCCATAGGCCCCACCTCAAGAAATCATGGAGCCCCCATTGTGAAAGGTGGGAAAATGTACAAGAGGAAGGGTAATCCTGCACTTGTATGGCTTCCTAAATTCTTTCCATATTCATCCATCATGGTCCATTCGTCATGGCCCATCCGCTGTTGGAAACAAGCTGTTAAGATTTGATCTGTCCGATTTCATCTGTTCTTGTGCTGGTATGCTACAATATTCCATGATGTGGACTGGGATGATAGAGTAACAATCTTCTACTTATAAATTCTGGTGACACTGACACGCAGGCTACAGGAGCTGTTGCCTTTGCAAGACTGCTGTGTTTGTTTCTGTCTTAAATGATCTGATGATACGTACATACCTAGCTGCTGCAACCGGTGTAGAGATACTGTTGGCTTCTTCCTCACTGAACATTTGCAAGCATTCAGCAGAACCTGACAAATTCTCCTGGGGAACAGGAGGGCATTAGGTATGTACCTACCAGAACTTGCTTCTTCAGGGATAGAAGCATTATGTGAAAGGTTGCTACCTACCTGTCAACATGACGTTTGGAAGATAGTGTAGCCCACTTCCATTACTCACACTTCCAGAAAAGCTTCTGGTCACAGGAGCTCTAAGTATGTATTCATTTCCTCCATACAGTGTGGTGGGGGAGGCTGGAGCATAGGGGGAGATCAGGAAACAAAGATGGCTATCTTTTACCATTTCATTTATTTTTATAACAGTATATTAAGATGATATATTGGCAAGTGACAGCTAATTTTCAAGCATGTTACTAAATACTGTTAATGTCAAAAGAAAACTGAGAGTCAATCACAAGTAGTATTGTGGTAAGGTTCAGCCATCGTAGATGTCATGGGTCATGTTGTGCTCCCCTCAGCCATACTCCCCAGTTACTGCAAAAGCCACTGATACCTCCTCTTGCATTTTTAACTACATCTCATGGTCTAGAAAACACATTGAGGTTAGTGTGAGAGATTGTCATAGCTCAGTGCCTTAAATAGTAGCCATAAAAAAGGACATGCAAGGACTGAATCCTTGCTGGGAGGTAAAAGTCACTATCCATCAAATTAGAAATGTGCTGGCAAAACACCTTGTCTTCTTGGTGTATGTGACAGGGCCATAGTCGATTGCTTAGTAATAACAGAAGAGCATGAAAATAGTGCTGAAGATGTATTCTAGTGTTCTTTTGGCTGAGAAATATGGCTCCTGTTTCAAGTGTATCTTTTTCTGTCACAATGTGTACAGCATCTTTGCTATATAGTTACCAGACCTGCTTTGTGATAGTGTGCATCACTTCTTGCAGCATATCCTTTTCTGACTACTCTAAGGCTTTTGTCAAATGGTACATCAAATGGAAGCCATGTCACCTGTGCACTCTGTCTCTTTGCAAGCTAATTAAAGTAGGCTGGAAGGAATCAAAAGCCTTAAACAATCAAAATGCAAATAGCTGGGGTTGCCCAAAACAGTTGTTGCAGAACATGTTAGGCACTAGGAACAGGTATTGCTATTTGAATATCTAAATTGCCTTAGTAGACTTTCTGAGACCATTAAAGGCACTCTATTAACCCTCTGAAAGATTGTGTTTTTCTTCTTTTAAGTTACTGACCATGTAGTAGAATTAAAACCAACACATACGTAAGATTTGAAATCTACACAGCTTAAAAACACAGGCTAGATTTTAAATTGGTATTATTTGGTGAGTTTTACTGAAGTGAATGTAACTATGCTCATTTACCAGAGGCACAAGGTGGGAGGGAGACGCTTGGCCTTGTTTTCAATTTTTTCCCATGTAAAAATATGAGGATCAGAAAATTTCAGGAGACTGCATTTTTTCCATTTTTCTTAAATGACTGTGTAAGAATTAATCTATTGGATGGTAGGTTTAAAAGAAATAATGAGATATGCACAAAGCTGGTCATATAAGTCAGTACTACCTTTCTCTTGTTCTCCCTACAAACATTAGTTTTCCTGTGGTTTGCTCAATTCTCTTAATAGATTTATAAAGATCTATGAAGATCATCTCTTCACAGATGTGAGGGTATTTATAAGTGTAGTCAGTCTTATTCTTGAAATCACAAAGGGCAAGACTAGCACTGCAGTACCATTCTTCTGTTCTTAATCTTAAATCACAAATGGCAGGGTTGTGCTGTTTGATACATGCTTGGTCAAGGAATTTTGTTACCATTAAAAGCAGCTCACTTCAGAGTCTGTATCTGGAAACACAAGAAAAAGCTTTTTTACTGTGAGGGTGGTTAAACACTGGTACAGGTTTCCCAGAGAGGCTGTGGAGTATCCATCCGTGGAGATGCTCAGAAAAAAACCCTACTGTACGCAGTCCTGGGCAACCTGCTCTAGGTGGTGACCCTGCTTGAGCAAGGGTTCCTTCAGCAGAGGTCCCTTCAAAAAAAAAAAACAAAAAAATTTTTCCACTTCAGACTGAAATTTGGAAAAGTGTGGGTGTGTGCAGTGTGGAAATTCAATGTCAGCAACACTGTCTGCCAGGTTTTAGATAGGAAGCCAGAGTTTTCTCAGCCATTTGTAGTGAGATTTAGTTCCAAATTAAGAAGACTACATGTATATGTGTACATGTAGTCAACACGGTCAGTTGGTAGCATCTTTAGTGTGATTTTAGTCTCTGTTGAGTAGAAGACCACAGGCCAGGGAGCTGAGTCCCTCTGTAGACTCCAGTAAGTCTACAG